>NC_063349.1:25579105-25584285 GCF_021869965.1 Rhincodon typus | reverse complement strand
GGAGAGTCCCAATTTTAGTTCTTCATTTGTATTGATTTGGTGTTCTAATTGCCCTTTAGACTATGGAAGGTGAAATAGTCGAAGTTCCCACTGGCAATCACTAAGGAAAGTTTTTGAATTGGGTTTCTTCTTGGGCTCACTCCTGTCTCACTGAACAGCTATTCCACCAAAGTTCAGTAACACAAATGTAAATAAGAGTCTTTTCAATAAGATACTGGATCAAGGAGAAATTTCTTGGAGTGAGGTTTTTTGGGGTTCCATACCCAAAAAAACTGAATGCTCTGTCATTGAATATCTTGAAGATTGAAATTGATAAGGTGTTTTTGATAATCATAGAATCCCTACAGTGTGGAAACAGGCCCTTTGGCCCAACAAGTCCACACTGACCCTTGAAGCATCCCACCCAGACCCATTTAACCCACCTAACCCTGAACACTATGGACAATTTAGCATGGCCAATCCACCTAACCTGCACATCTTTGGACTGTGGGAGGAAACCAGAGCACCTGGAGGAAACCCACGCAGACACAGGGAGAATATGCAAACTCCACACAGATAGTCGCCCGAGGGTGGAATTGAACCCGCGTCCGTGGTGCTGTGAGGCAGCAGTGCTAACCACTGAGCCACTGTGCCGCCCCAAATAATGTGGATGAGGATAGTATGAAAAGGCGAAGTTGATGCTGATCGTTATTGATGATCTTACCTAATTGTGGAGATGGTACAAAGGATTGTGTAGTCTATTGCTGCTCCTGTTTCTCAAGTTCTTAGAACAGAATAATACTGTGATCAATAGCACAGGGTTCATATCTACTTTAAGAGAAAGGGAAAATATTCTCTACTCCCAGGCCATCTACTACTAATGAAATGTTTTTATTCAGAAGAAGAATTAATTTTCAACATTAACAAATCAGTTTTAATAAAAGTGAACATTATTTTTTCTTTTAGAAAACAGAGACTCAATGCCCCATTCATTATTTTAGAATTTAGGAGAGTGGGGGAGTAGTGGGATAGTGAGTTCAAAATGAGTGCAGATTTTTTTTGTGGCCTTGCATCATAAAATGATGCAGACTTCTATTTGTGGTACTGAGTTGTCAGCTGTTGCATCTTTTTCCAGGATGACTTGAGGTCTTCATGTTTAGTGATTTTACTTTGTTTCCAGGATCTATTGAATGAAGCCAGGCAGAGACTGGGCAGAGTGACAAAAGATCCTACAAGATACCAAACACTGTTGGATGGACTTATACTGCAGGTAAGGGTGGGGTAATATTGTAAATATGCTGAATGATAGAACTGTACATACACTGCTGTTGAGATTAGAAACTAACTCCCATGTAGATATTGATTAGTAATAATACTAAATTCCATGTTGAAACTTTTTCTGGTTTAAGGTTCTTGCGAAGATTTGTAGCTTGGGTTGTGGATGCAGTTATTGGCTTGCTCGCCGAGCTGGCTGGTTATCGTACAGACGTTTTGTCACCATGCTAGGTTACATCAACCTAGCCTGATGTTACCTAACATGGTGATAAAATGTCTGTGCGATAACCAGCCAACTCAGCGAGCAAGCCAACAACCGCACTTCTGGTTGCTGTTAAGGTAAGGAGTAGGCAGGGTGGTGATTGTTTCACACCTTGCCCAGAATGAATTTGCCATATCCTTTGTGTAATTCTTGATTGGCAAGACAAGTTTCTTACAAGGCAGCAGCAAGTTGCCAGTTAAGAGTAGTAGAGCATGTTAAAAGCCTTTGATAATGACTTAAAAGGTCAGCGCATAGCAGGCTACAAACCAAGTGCAGGTAAATGGATTGGTTTAAAAAAAAGTGCAGGTAAAAAGATCTTTGGACAGCAGTTTCCAAACCCACGACCACTTCCATGTAGTAGGACAAGGGCAGCAGATACGTCGGAAAGTAAAGGTGGTCGGATTCCCCTCCAAGCTATTTGCCATCCTGATTTGCAAATATATCGCCGTTCTTTCACTTGCTGGGTCAACATCCTGGAAATTCCTCTCTAATGGCATTGCGGGTCAACCCACAGCAGGTGGACTGCAGCAGTTCAAGAAGGCAACTCACCACCATTTTAAAGGGCAACTAGGGATGGGCAATAAATGTTGGCCAGCCAGCAATGCCCACGTGCCACAAATGAATAAAAAGTTGGATTAATGTAGCTAGTTGTTTGTTGCTCGATGTAAACATAGTGGCCCAAAGGGCCGGTTTCTATGCTGTATGATTGTATGATAGCAGGTCACAAGTTAGGAATCCTGCAGCACCTCCTGCCTCCCAAAGTCTGTTCTTCATCTATAAGGTGCAATAGTGGGTTTTCATTGAGCACAGAACTAAATATTTTATAAATGCCCTAATTTCCTTCAGTTTGTGGAGTACTCTTAAAATATGCTGTTTACATGGTTAAAACTGCCTATGACTGTATTTTCTGTTTTGTTGAATTCCTATTTTATGTTGCAGTATAAAAACTGTGACACAATAAATTGATTTTTTTTCTTCCCCTCCTCCCAATTTTAGGGCTTTTACCAACTGCTGGAACCTATAGTGATTATTCGATGCCGCAAGCAAGACACTGCTGTAGTTAAGGTAATGGATTTTAAGTTCCAGACGACTGTTTTTAAGTGAACGTTTTTACAATATTAGTGAACTTAGAATGGGTTCATGCAAGTGTTTTTTCCTAATATCCCACGTAGAATCATGCCCGCTGTATGAAGTGAAGGTGGCTGTGCACACAGGGCGTGTTAAGGCTAGAGGTAAATTAAGAAGAAAGGTTACCTCATTGTCCATTCAGCCTCAGTTGGCTGAATAATGGAAGTGCAAAGAGAATGGAGCATGGGTTTGTCACTCTGAAGATAAGGATTGGTTAGTATGGTCTCTTAAATCAAATCCACTGCTGGAGTGGCCACGTGAATGAGCAGCTCCTCTGTATACAAGATATTGGATATAACTTTGTTTTACAACAGAATACTTTGTTAGTAACTGTTCTATTTTTGATGTGGAAATTTTTTTTTCTCTCCCCACATCACCTCCCTGAGAAAAAAACTTTCTCCAACATGTCGCCTACAGCTTTTAGAATCTTTGACAGCAAGATTCACTGTGACCAAGAATTCTTTTTAAATCTGCCCTTCTACAGCTGTAATTCTGAGAAGCTTAGTATCTCTATGTATGTTAACTTCTGATTCACTGAGCAATGTGATGGGTAATCATGCCTTTTTGTTTTAGAAAGTCTTGAATACATTTCTTATCTTGCCTCTCAATTCACAAGAAATTTTTAATGTGCATATTGCCCACTTCTTGAGCCTCACTTCTTCCTCCTCTTGCTTCTTGAAAGCAGTTAAATTCTAGTCAGAGATTGCTTTCTTATTAGTTAGACTGTTTATGGTGAAATTCTTGCATATTGAGTCTCCAATGTTACTCTGATAAATAAGGAACTATTTTTAATCAATGGACCATTATACAAAGTAAAGCATTTGTACAGCAAAAGTGCATATGTGTATAACTTTCTTAAACCTGGAACTTACAATTTAATTGCTGCTCAACCAGTGGCTGAACATTTAGCTTTTCCTGTTTGAAGTTCATTTTAAAAGCCTTCAAGCATTGTAGGTGGAATTATGTTCTTGGATAATGACTCTTTTTAGTTTCATATTTTTAAGGACACTAGGATGGTATAAACCTTTAAATCTAACACATAAAATCCTTCTCTCTCTCTGTGCTTCTGGGTGACTTTTTTGAATAGCTGGATTTTGCTGTGATGTGAGTGGTTGTTATTCCTCTGAGACTGAACTCCTTCAGAAGTCCACGTGCAAAATAACATGAAATCCAATAATTGCTAGCAATTAGTCTTAGCTCCTCCAATGGTGTGTATTGTAGAGGCTTGGAGTATGATTTGCTGAAAACTTTCAATCTGACAATTTGTCGTGATGTAAGCACCCTAAGAAATTACGCTTTGTCGAATAACATGTACAACACTTGTGTTTAGAAGTAATCACTAAGATAATAAATGAGCTTGGATAAATGTGTATTGGGGAGTTAATAAATTTCCCTTGCACTAAACATTTTCCAAGTTTTGGATCAAATTAGAAGTAATCATTTATTTTTCTATCGTAAGTTGCCAAACTTAAAGTGAACGTATTTGATAGTTCTAGCAAACCAGGAAGTTGAGTGAATACTTGACCATGATTGATTCCTTTCCTGCTTGTTGATATTGTGGATGCTGCATGATGCTAAAACAGTCATTTAATGCTAGCTTTTAAATTGCTTTTGGGATGAGGTAAACCACATCAGAGATTGCAAGATTTTCCTGGGCTACTTTTGACAATTAGGGTAAGGGCTTTTGCTTTTCAGCAAAATCCAGCCCATTATAACTTCAGTGTTCAAAATTTTGTAATGTACTGTGATGAAACAGTTTGTGTGAATTTGTGTAATCATGCCTGACTGTAACGAATAAGCTGTATGTAATGCCACTTCAACTTTAGAACATTATTTCCTCTGACCACAAACTATGCCATAAATCAGTTTCTGTATCTTCACTTTTTTTCAATTCTTAATAGGCCTCCATCAACAAGAATGTTCCCATTTACCAGAACAGCATAAATAAAGATATTGATGTACACATTGACCAGGAAAATTTTCTGCCTGAAGACATGTAAGCATCTACAGGTTTTTTCTGTTTTTAGAGAGACTTGGGTTTGGTTCATTTCCATCTGTTGAAAGTAGTATTTTTAAGCAAATCATGTGGCTAACAAAAATGGGAATTAGTCTAACCTTGCTGTGTGATTCAATCCACTGGCAGTTCTCATAATCCAACTTATTAATATTCCAGACTTCTACTTTCACATTTTGAAGTGGATTTGTATAATTTTCAAAAATATAAAGTCTTTCTTTATAAACTTCCATTAAGGTCAGCAGCCCAATGTTGCCCATTTTCATTTGTTGGATTCTTAGTCTTGGATTGGTAAGATACAAGTTGTATTCCTACAGTTGAACATCCATTTGGGCTTTCAGCTGAGATGCTGCTTAGCAGCAGAGTACTCAATCGCTGAAAGTGTAAGAGATAGTAGGAACTGTTGATGCTGGAGTCTGAGATAACAAGGTGTAGAGCTGGATGAACACAGCAGGCCAGGCAGCATCAGAGCAACAGGAAAGCTGACGTTTCGGGTCTGGACCCTTCTTCAGAAAAGTTTTT
>NC_063349.1:25528204-25564105 GCF_021869965.1 Rhincodon typus | reverse complement strand
ACCCTTCTTCAGAAAATTTTCTGAAGAAGGGTCTAGGCCCGAAACATCAGCCTTCCTGCTCCTCTGATGCTGCTTGGCCTGCTGTGTTCATCCAGCTCTACACCTTGTTATCATAGTAGGAAGAAACAGATCTTTTTCTGAGGGGTAGGCAGTGACTTGTTGGGTGTAGCTATTCACAATATATGTTAATGATTTGGATGAGGCATAAATGTAATGTTTTCAAGTTTGCAGATAGCACAAACCTGGGTGGGAGGGTGAGCTGTGAAGAGGTTGCAGAGACTTCAGTGTGATTTGGACAAGCTGAGTGAGTGGGCAAATGCAAGGCAAATGCAGTATAATGTGGGTAAATATGAGATTATCCACTTTGGTAGCAAAAACAAACTGGCAGATTATCATTTGAAATTGTGGAAGGGGTTGTGCAATGAGAGCTGTGTCCTTGTACGCCAGTTACTGAAAGTAAGCACATCAGTGCAGTAAGTGATAAAGAAGACAAATCGTGCATGGGCCTTCCTGGTGAGAAGATTCGAGTACAGGAGCAGGAATATCTTGCTGCAATTTACAGGGGCATTGGTGAGACCACAGCTGGAGTATTGTGTGCAGTTTTGGTCTCTTTATCTGAGAAGGATGTTCTGGCTATGCAAAGGGAGTGCAAAGATGTTTCACCAGACTGATTCCACACTGAGATTGTAGGCCTGACATAGTGAGAGACAGGATCAATGAAGACTATATTCACTAGAGTTTAGAAAAATGACAGAGAGGGGATGATCATAGAAGCCTACAAAATTCTAACAGGGTAGACTGTAGGAAGGATATTCTTGATGACTGAGAGTCCAGATGCAGGGATAACATTCTAAGGGTAAGGAGTATCTCTTTTAGAACAGAGATGAAGAAATATTTTTTCACCAGAGTGAGATGAACCAGTGGAATTCTCTGCCACAGAAAACTGTTGAGGCCAAAACATTGAAGACTTTCAAGAAAAATGTAGATATAATTTAAGATTTTAGCAAAGATTTGTAGCTCGGGTTGTGGGTTCACAACCTTCACATAAACTGGAAAGGACCTACAACAGAGAATGAAGCACCTAGTTGACGGATCACCATTTCATTCACTCAACCCAAGATTTCCTCAATACCCTCAAGAACATAAAAATCAGCAATGATGAAATTATGATATCCTTTGACGTTACAGCATTGTTCATGTCAATTGACACCCCACTAGTCAAAGACACCCTGGCCACATTACTCGAGGAAGCAGGAACGCAGACCAGCAACTCCATCAGCAATGACAACATACTCAAACTACTAGACTGTGCCTCACCACACACTTTGTCTTTAATGGTCAAGTATACAAACAGACCAATGGCACACCCATGGGGTCACCCATCTCAGGACTCATTGCAGAGGCAGTCATGCAAAGACTAGAACACACTACCCTTCCCTGCATTCAAACTAAACTGTGGATCCGGCTTGCAGATGACACATTTGTCATTATTAAACACAACAAACTAGAAGAGACCCACCACCTCACCAACCATGTATTCACTGGGATTAAATTCCAAGAGAAGAAGAAAACAACAATCAACTTCCGTTTCTGGACATCAGAGTTGAATGTATGGCCAATAGGGAGTTCCAAACCTCAGTATACAGGAAAGCAACTCACACTGACCAAATCCTCAACTTCCACAGCAACCACCCCAATGTCCAGAAACAAAGCTGTATTAGGACACTATCTAAACAGGACAGAACACACTGCAACACTCCAGAACTGTGCAGGAAAGGGGAACAGCACCTATACAAGATCCTCATTATAAATGGATATCCCTGCAACTTCATCCACAGGTGCCTATTAAATAGATAACAAAAGGACACGGTATGCCCTAACACACTGGCCACACTGCCCTACATCAAGAACATATCAGAACTGACAACGAGACTCCTACGACTACTAGGAATCATGGCAGCACACAAGTCCACAGCCACTCTACGACAAACACTCACAAGGATTATAGACCCCGTTCCCACAACATGCAGAACCAACATAGTTTACAAAATACCATGCAACGACTGCCACAAACATTATATCAGACAGACAGGACGGAGACTAGTCATCAGAATACACAATATCAGCTAGCAGCAAAATGACACAACAAACTTTCCTTAATACCAGTACACTTGGACAATGAAGACCATCAGTTTAACTGGGATAACATAACCATAGTAGCCCAAGCCAAACATAGACACGCACAGGAATTCCTCGAGGCATGGTTCTCAACCCGTAATGCAATCAACAAACATATAGAATTGGACCCCATATACAAACCCATACAGAACAAAACCGGAAATGACACTACTCACCATAACGGACCGGACAGTATAAATTCCAAGTGGAGTAGAACAACATCGCTTCATCAGAGGCCTCACTGATGATGACACCTAGCATGGTGATGAAACGTCTGAACGAGAACAAGCCAGCTCAGCAAGCAAGTCAGCAACCTCATGTAGATATAATTCTTAGACAAAAGGATCAAAGGATATGGGGAGAAAGTAGAACAGGGTACTGAGTTGGATGATCAGCCATAATCATACTGAATTTTGCAATAGGATTGAAGGGCTGAATGGCCTACTCCTACTATATTCTACGTTTCTACAACCACTTAATGTTCCTAATCAAGACAGTTCCAACAAAAGCAATACCTTTATATAACATCTTAACATTAAAACAAAAGCAAGATATCATAAAGTAAGTTTTGACACTAGAGCTACATGGACAGATATTGATGCAGAAGGCTAAAAGCTTGCTCAAAGAGATAGGCTTTATGGATTCTCTGAAAGGGGGAAGCAGACCAAGAGGTTTAGTGAGGGAATTTCAGAGCTTTAAGCCCTAGTATCTGGGGATGTGGCTATGTGATGGATGCTCAAGAGGTCATAAATAGAGGAATATAGACACCTGAAGAGAGTTGTGGGCTGGAAGGGATTACAGACGCAGGGAGGGATGAGGCTATGTACCAATTTGGAAATGAGAATTAAGAAATTTAAAATTAAGTTGTTGCTTAACTGGGAGTAAATACCAGTTATTGAGCACAAGGTGATGGATAAACAGAACTTGGAGAGTAATGATACAGGCAGCAGAGTTTTGAATTACCTCAAGTGGGAAGTAGGAGGCTGGCTAGGGGAGCATTCAAGTTGAGACATAACTGAAAGATGGATAAGTGTCTTGTCAGCAGATTCCAAAAGACAGAAGCAGAGGCTGAAGCATAAAATATGAGTGTGACTGAGTGTGTGAACGTTGAGGCTGGGGATGAACCGGGTGTGCGCGCGTGCACACACATGTTGCTCAGCGTGGGGGCATACGGCCCTCAGTCTTGCCCTAATGATATCCACCAAACCCAGTCTAAAAGAGACCCTACTTCCAACTGCATTATTGTATGAATTCTGTAGAGGCTAACACAGACAGTGTACCAGTGGGAGCGAACACAAGGTCAATATTAGTCAAATTCAACTCATTTAACTTGGACACAGTCCCCTTCCCCTTCCCCTTCTCTAGTGATGAGGATTTGGGGTCTTTCTCTCTCTAGCTCTTCTTCTTAACTGAAAACACGTAACATTTTCATTGGCATTATAGAGGCATAGAGTACAAAAACCAAGAAGCTTGGCAAAACCTATATCAAACTGTTCAACTCCACCAGGACCATCACTAGCAATTCTGGTACCCTTGGTGAATGTAGTTAATACACCACAATTGACTGAAAAAATATCCGGAACTCTGAGCACTTTCTGACAAATCTATGAACATAAACTCACTAATCACAGGAACATCTACAAAGTGATACATACGTATAGATACTTATGGGCTCAGGCAAATATTTTTGTGCATTTGTTACTGTGTACCATGCAGAATTGTGGTACTCTCAATGACAGCTAATCTACGCAATGCTCAGCTATGTGGCAAAATTGTGTAATACAGCACTCCACTATCTGTCCTCTCTTTAGTACCACATTATTCTACCTATAGCTTTTTCTTATTCTGGTTTGAAGCAATGTGTAAGCACAGAGAAATTACTTCTTCCCAGATTTAATACTGGCACATTAAATGCCCCTATCATATTATTCTTTTGTTTGGACAATTATCTGCCTTGTGAATTTGACAATGCTTTTTAAAGTAAAATTTTATAGATGCTGTTGAACCGCAACACCTTATCCGAACGACCACTGGTGTTGAGAATTTAGTTATTAAATATTGACAAGCTATTTGACTGATTGGAGTGTAACAGCCAAGCCCCATGACATCTACATATGTATACTTTCCAGAAGGAATGCTCACTTAACCAACTGAGACACGAGGACTCTTCTTGTCATGGAGATTCTGTAACTGTGACTGCTCTAAGCAATACTTAATGTAAAATTTGCAGCATGTTCGATCTGTACACCATCACCTCTTTTGTCATTAAACTAATGAAAAATGTGCCGATATTAAATATCTGGAAACAGAGATTGGTTTCATTTCTTTAAATTATAGAAAAACTCATTTGTGGCACAATATAATGTGGATATATATGAAAATGGAAGTTTTGACCTCCCACTGTATCTGTTTATGTGCCAATATTTAATACTTTCTTCTACGTTTTCATTGTCTTCATTTGATATAGCAACCAGCGTACTTTACATTGCTTTGGTTCATCTGAAACATAACAGATGAAGGATACAGATGCAAAAACAATGTTGCTGGAAAAGAGGGGTTCTGAGGAAGGGTCACCGGACCTGCAACGTTAACTCTGTTTTCTCCTTCACAGATGCTGCCAGACCTGCTGAGCTTTTCCAACAACTTTGTTTTTGTTCCTGATTTACAGCATCCGCAGTTCTGTCGGTTTTTATTAAGGATACAAATGCTTTAGGCATTCATATGCTAATCATCACAACATATAATTTCAGGACATTAAAATGCTAATTAGCAAAATTATGAAGGGAAACAAATAATTTTTTTTCTCCTCTTTCGTCCTCTCTGTAGCAATGACAGACGCTGGAAAAGAGTTCCAGCTGTACCAGCAGCCTCCAATAAGTCTCCCAAATAACCACTCCTCATAGACAAACTTACACATTGATGCTTGGAAATTGGATTGTGACCTAGTTGCTGGCATACAGTCCTGGATGGTAGATGAAGATTGGTGTCCAGAATGCTAAAGTTGATGATTGAATCCTGCGGCTGAATCTGGAATATTCTTGATGTACAGAATGCCCATGCACTCTACTCTAAACAAGTACATTTAGTTATTTAGGCTGTTGAAGGCCCAATCAACATTGGAGGAACTATTTATTTTTTTCCCCAAAAAATGTAGTTAGCGAACTGTTGATAATATAATCACAGAATTGGTGATGGCTGGCACTCCTTTAACTATGTTTAAGCCCTAAAGAGACAGTAAAAGCTGACATGTTTTTTGGGTATCTCAGGCACAATAATTCCAACTGAGACTCAAATTACATTATAATTTACACCTGTTATAAACAATGGAATGGATTACACCCTAATATTTTGTTAATTCTTCCATTAAATATGCCATAAAATCAAATTTCTTTCAATGTTGGAAAAGTTATTGTGCTACACTCCCTGCAGAATAATTACAATCCATAATTTACAGGATTATAGTTAGATAATTATTTTAGCTTTGGTATGATATTGCAGGAAAGTGAAGAATTTATTTTAAAATCACTATGTTACTGTGTTTGCTTTGTGGTATGTTGCTTATTTAACAGGTACAGCAGGCCAAAATGGACATGAAAAAAAAACTCTATATAAATGCAAGTGTTATGTGTTC
The DNA here is from genome assembly GCF_021869965.1 of Rhincodon typus. Classification (NCBI taxonomy): domain Eukaryota; kingdom Metazoa; phylum Chordata; class Chondrichthyes; order Orectolobiformes; family Rhincodontidae; genus Rhincodon; species Rhincodon typus. Next base: position 25,558,296 of record NC_063349.1, on the reverse strand, counting down.
ACTTCAAAAATTGAATCTGTGGGATAAATACAAAACTTATATCTGGAATGAATCACAATAAACATAGAAGATACTGTTAAATAAAGAACAAATTAAATATAAGTGATCAAGACAAAAGCTATTTCCGCAAAAATGTGAATTTGTCACAGGAATTACAGCACATAAACTGAAATCTGAAAAAAGAAACCAAGCCAAGAGAGATGGGGTGTTTTTCTTGGATCTACCAGCGGCTGTGTGTTTTTCAATGAGAAGCTGAAAAGAACAATCCTGGAAAATGGCATAGGTGAGCATTCAAACAACTTCTTCAGTTTGGAAATCACTGCTATGATACTGGTTTCTTTAAAATGGTTTATGGATTGAAAGAAAGAAAATACCAGCAGAGACCATCTGTGTAAATCTGTGCAGAGATTAATTTTTCTTTTGATGGAATAATAGTCAACAATTTTATAGTTGGACTTCACAATAATGGTAGGACTAATAAAGATATTCTGACATTCAGCGTTCAGTCCTCTAACTTGTGCAAGAAATGTGTTTCGAAGTAGGTGGCGATTTTTCTGAGATAAAACTTCTGAAGTAAAAATATAAGAAGAAATGTAAGAAACCCCCTCCAGTGGATACAGACTTAGTTTACCCAAACTTTCTGCATAATACAACCCTCCCATTCTGGGTATTATTCTAATAAACTTATCACATCTGTTTTCCAATGCATTTACATCCTTTCCTAAATAAAGTACTGTACACAGTACTCCAGATGTGATTTCACTGATGTCCAGTATAACTGAAACCTAACTTCATTACTTTTGTTTTTAATTTCCTTCATCATAAGTGATAACATTCTACTAGCTTTCGTAATTATTGCTAAACCTGCATACTAACCTTTTGCGATTCATGCATCAAGTACCAAGTTACAGCACAGTGTTATCAAGCCAGACAATACTGCCAAATTTATTTTACTATCTGACTAGAGACTAATAACATTTTGTAAAGTAGGAAAATGTAATATCCAGGGGATTCACTAAGAATAAAGGCACAAGATTCCAGTTTTCAATAAACAGCAATAAACTTTATTATACAATGCTAGAACTCTAATACAATCTATATAGATGTACAATGTCTATTTGAACAGCCAAAATAAAGGTGGTATATATGGGTAATAGACTAATTGAACATTCCACAGTTGACATCAAATAACAAATATGATCAGGACAGATCCCATGGATTTCTCATTAAATCCCCTCAGACTTTAATAAAATATTCAATCATCAAATCTCACTAATCTTCACCAGGGACTACAATTTTTCACTTTTGCTGATCTGGCCTTAAAACCATCTGTCAAGAGCCACTCCATCATAGCCTGCCTCAACAACAGCTCCAGTTCTGGTTGATCACCCTCCTTTACTGGGTAAAGTATACACTCTAACATTACAGCAACAGCTAACTTCACCAAACAAAAATTGTCCTGAGGTTTTCTCCCCCAGCTCTAATCTTGCTCAGCTGCATAAAACCAACACTACTTTCAATCTCCTCTCTCAGCTGTACTGAACTATTAGTATACAAATGGTTTCTTTCTCAGCCCCTACAGTTCACAGGACTTTTCCAGAACTCTGATTCCTGGTTCCAACTAATTCCTAGAACTTCCTTCCAACACCAAGATATTCAATTGCTCAAGGTTTCTCATCGAGTCCCCTGTTTAGTTCAGTTTCCTTCTACAAGGAATAACTAAAAGCAATACTGCTTAACATGGCGCCTATATTCCCCTCTCATGCTGGCTTTCCCAACCGCCTGTAACTCCTTTTCAATGAAACTTTGCTGAGTGACTTATCGAAAACCTTGTGATAAACCCTGCCTCTTCGGCTGGGCAGAATTAAATACAGCTACCTGACAACATTTAGGACTGAGTGTTACAAATCACAGATTGATGATTTCCCCGGTACAATTGGACACAATAGAAAATACATTTACATTTCATCACACCAGATTGTTCTGTTTTTCAGAACTGCAATCTCTCATCAGTTAGACATGCTTTTTTTTTGTTCTGCTAAAATGGACAAATTTTCATTTTCCCATCTTATACACCATCTGCCAGATCTTTGTCTAATTAACTTATCCAAATCCCTCTATGGCCTCATATGCTCTTCACAACTTACTTTCCACCAATCATTATGCCATGAGCAAGAAACAAAAAGAGTATATGTAACAAGTTGGGGACCCACATTATTTAAAAATGTTTCCATTAAAGAGTAAACTGAAGATGACTGAGTTATAGGGTTACAAACAACTGAACTACACTAAGCCAAGTATCCTGATGAATTGTACATTGTGAGGTGTAAAGCGGGCTCTAAGCTAAATAGTGGAATTGTGATTTGTAAAATTAGAATGACAACAGTGCCGGGTAGCAGGAGGAAGAATGCCAGAGTGGGAATGGATGGGACTTTTCCAAGATTCATTCATGGAATGTGGGCGTCGCTGACTGTGCCAGAATTTATTGCCCATCCCTAGTTGCCCTGAAGAAGGTTGTAGTGAGCTGCCTCCTGGAACCGTTGCAGTCCATTTGCTGTATGTAGACTGAAAGAATATGGTTCCAAGTCAGGACGGTGAGTGGATTGGAGGGGAACTTTCAGGTGGCATTGTTCACATATATCCATAATCTTTCTTAATTGAAACGGTCAGGATTTTGAAAGGTATCACCTAAACAGCCACGATGGATTCCTGCAGTGCATCTTGTAGATGGTACACAATGCTGTTACTGAATGTTGGTGTTGGAGGGAGTGGATGCTTGTGGATGGTGTCAATGATCATGATGATATTAAGCTCTTGAATGCTGTTGGTGATGTACTTTTCCAGGCAACAAGGAGTATTCCAACACACTCCTGACTTTGCCTTGCAGACGTAATTTAGTGTACCAACAAGTCAAGTCAAATAATTAGAAGCATTTGTAATAGCATAAATGACCTGACAGTTCAAATGGAAATAAATAAGATATCATAGTTAATGCAGAGACATAGGTGGAATGTTCCCATTCAGCAAAAGTGCTTTAACAAGTGATGTTTTTGGTGCCCAGTCTGCCATGGCTCGGAGTGACTTTCTTCATGCAATCTTCTGCTCTCCACCTCATTAATTATGCAACCAAGTCCTTGGGCACATTTCTCAGGGAATCATGTGGCTAGAGAAATGGAAGGGTTTACCATTGCCAGGATCAGCCAATGTTCATCGTTCTGGCGCCACATTTGAACCCAAGCTACAGACCACTTCAGATGCAGCAAGCCAAAAATAACTCATGTTATGGTCCACTGTTATTACTCAACACATGACCCAAAAGAAATCAAATTTTGTTCCTGGACAGGAATCTGGTGGTGCTAGTGCAGAGGAGAGCCATCTTTTTTTCCTGTTGACTCAAGATGAGGACACATCACCAGACCAAGGCAGCCTGCGCACAATAGTGGATGGTTACAGCGGTATCCCAGGTGATTGTAGTATGAAGCATTACAGGAAGAATAATGATCTTTTGCTTTCCATAATGACAGTGTAATCATCTTCTGTCTGTTACCTCACACTCAGAACCACTAATCACTAAGTCAGCTATTGCACATAGCTGTCACCAAGGCTCATGGACTATGATGCTCAGTATTATAAGAAATCCAGTCAATGGATCTCATCCACCTCATCCTCCCAAACTACTAAAAATTTCTGCCCTCTCAGCTGCCTACTCACTTAATGGGGACACCTCACCATCTCCCTAAATCACTACTAACTGTTCTTTCAATCATCATTTCCATAACACAAAATCCTTTCCTTACCATCTCATTGCAGGGGAAATAGGCCCACAATCCTCTGGCTGCCTCCATGAACAGACTGCCAACCATTAGAGAGAGCCAGGTCCAGCGCACACAATATCTGTCAGATATATACATTGCATTGCATTGCATCTCTCTAGCCATAGATATTCAGCATCAATGGCCAGGTGAGTGGCAAACAGGTACCTTGACCTCATTACAGGTGCCCCTTCCTCTCAGGGAGACAAGGTGGTGCCAGCAGCTTCAGTAGGCAGATGGAGCCATGCACAGGATCTGAGATACTTCCTTTCAGGATACTCCAGAGACACGTGATCCCTCCACCAGCTCCTGCCTGTGATCCAAAAGCTTGCAGATTCAAGCTGAAGATGCTAAGCCTGCATCTCAACAGGATGGTCAACAGGCCTGGACACTCAAGGCCCAAAGGCATCAGGGAACAACTAACCAAAAGCCCCAAATTAACAGGATTAGACCAAGCCAGCTGTGAACATCAGGATTACACTTAGATGTAGTGGGAAGCAAAGGAAAAAAACATACAGGGCAAATAAGGTATTTATTACTTGTGCTGTTAAAATGTCTGCTCAAATGTCATTTCCACTTTTGGACCTGGTTAAGTTGCACCATGTGGCCATCAAGAATGAAAGATGCTGTAATGGCCAAGCATTGCTCATCTCTTGAGCAACAGAGACCTCGACAGAAGATAGCCTCAGACATCAGGAATTCTTGAACCATCACATTGATGACTGCAGCCAAGGGATTGTGATAGGCCCTGGTCTACATACAACATTCCACAGTTGCATCCACATTGCGGGTGAAAGTACAAAATCAGTGATGATTCCACAAATCTTTAGAAAGGTTCAGGGTTGGGAGATATACAATAGGCTCTTCACAAGTCTCCTCTCTTCCTGGTAGCACATTGCTGAGAATAACCGTGTAAACCTCTACTTCTCACAGGTTTAACAATAGCCTTGAGAACGTTCGAACATTTCAGGGTAACTTCACAGCCTGCACGCATACTTGTGTTTTTATAATAACATCACATGCCATAATCATAAATCTAAATGTTAGCAGATACAGCCATGAAAACATGCCCCTGCTGATTTTAATTCTGAAATTATCACTCTCTCTTTTGTGGTTCAGCAGGCTGAAGGATGCTAATTTTCAGCAGTAATTATTTCTCTCTTTGATGCCATGCTTTAAGACAAGTGCATTAGCGCCCGTTAGTGAGCTATAATCCAACTTAAAATCAGTATACATTTTGTTTTACAAGCATATTTATCATTTATTCTTTTCTTTACAGAAGCATAGACATATAGGTGAAAATTTCATTTCAATATCTCTCCTATCCTCCTTCATTTCACAGACTAGGGAATAAGTGGTCTCTCTGCTATAGGAAGGATGTTGTGAAACTTGAAAGAGTTCAGAAAAGGTTTACAAGGACGTTGCCAGGATTGGAGGGTTTGAGCTTTAGGGAGAGGCTGAATAGGCTGGGGCTATTTTCCCTGGAGCAGCGGAGGCTAAGGGGTGATCTTATAGAGGTTTATAAAATCATGAGGAGCACGGATAGGTCAAGGTCTTTTCCCCAGGGTAGGGGAGTCCAAAACTAGATATAGGTTTAAGGTGAGAGGGGAAAGATTTAAAAGGGACATAAGGGGCAACTTTTTCACGCAGAGGGTGGTGCATGTATGGAATGAGCTGACAGAGGAATTGGTGGAGGCTGGTACAATTACAACAATGAAGAGGTATCTGGATAGGAAGGGTTTAGAGGGCTATGGGCCATATGCTGGCAAATTAGATTAATTTAGGAAATCTGGTCAGCATGGATGAATTGGACTGAAGGGTCTGTTTCCATGCTGTGAAACTCTATGACTATATGTAAAGGGACAATGCTATTGCTCCAAATGGCTGGGTGGAGCTGTAGCAGAGTGTCATACTCAACTACATGTTGTTCTCATTAAATGCCAACTCATGTACATTAGCAAAACATTATTTTATTGCAATATCTCAGGATCCAGGAATGGAATCTTGTTGAGGCAAGAGTCTTGCCTGCTGGCCACAGCGCTGGTGAGAGACCTGTGCTGACTCTTCTCGAGAAGGGCTAATGAATCACAGGTCCATCAAGCAGTGATGAGACCACAGATGTGCCTTCATCTGGAATTAAGCTGCTGGGAGAGGAAGTCTCCCCTACCAAGACAGCCAGACAATCATAGGCCAGTTGCTATGGTCCTGAGCAATGACATAGGGAGGCAATGGCTGCTGCAGGGAAGCCACATACCAGAGTTCCAGGATCGCAGAGCTACCCTGACCACAGGTAAGTAATATGGAAGTTATGGGAGGTTCATGCAGAGAGGGTGCAGGAATGTCAGCAACACTGCCAAGGGATGGGCCCTCAACTGATACCACTCCTCCTAATTTCCAGATCTTCAATCAGGCACTGAGGTGACAAGCTGGCTACGAGGTTGTGTTGCCATGAACAGTATATAGTGACAGGTTCTCTCTCTCTGTAATTTAATGCTACTTCTTTAAAATACACCTCCTTTCAACATATACATACCCTTAACTTCCATAATGCAATGACTGTACTCTCAGTTTAAGTATATAATAAAACGCAAAGTTTATTGGTTCCATTAGAGTATAACAATAGAGGCATCAATGTATCCGTCTGTGTGCACGCGCACCTGTCTGTACACGCATTGAGAGACAATTAAACCCGCATTCAATCTGTAGACTGGAGAGAAGATCCAAACTGTAACTGGGAAGCTGGGCTCAAATGAGATGGTTAAAAGGACTGATGCACATAAATTTAAAATCAGCAGGATTTTCTAGCCAGACTGAATGGCCTTCATACCCTCATTGCCCTATATTTGTTTTAGGAAATTGAGTACAACTTTAACAGCATTAATGTTTCGGGTCCGGTGACCCTTCCTCAGAGGGGTTCTGAGGAAGGGTCACCGGACTTGAAACGTTAACTTTATTTTCTCCTTCACAGCTGCTACCAGACCTGCTGAGCTTTTTCAGCAACTTTGTTTTTGTTCCTGATTTACAGCATCCGCAATTCTTTTGGTTTTTACAACTTTAACAGTGTTCCATATGTTAGTTTTAAGAATAACTCTAGAACTGTATTTTTACTCAGACTTATATTTTACATACATAAAGATAAAAGGTAGTGTCGCTATAATCTTACCAGACCACAGCACTGCTCTCTCATTAGACAGAGATGACTGTAAGTGGTTTAACCGGAAGATCACCAAGTTTCACGTGAAGGGAGAGATTGAGAAGATAGTCCTTTGTGATAAACTCAGCTGGTGCAGGAATTGAAACCACACTTTTGGTGTCACTCTATTACAAACCAGCCACCCAGCCAACTGAGCTGATCTACTGAATTAGTGATTCAAATAAAGTTTTACTATTATACAACATACAAATAGACTCTGCTAATTTGAGATTTTCAAACATTTATTCTAAGTATGTACAATATAGAAAATAGTAAATTCATATGGAAAATAATCTATGTCAGTCAAGCAACAATAAAAATGTTTTCTTACATAAGGGCCCTAGTACAGAACAACTGAGGTATGTGTCACAACTGTAACCAAAGTGACTTGACATTGCATTTCATTACAAAATTTCAACATATACAAAATATAAAGTACAAATAAATAGGTTTTATGTTTCCCAGCATCTAGTGCCTTGGAAAAGATTAAAATACTGGCTGTAGCTAGTGCAGACTTGGTGGAAGACTGCAAGACTGACAGTCTGAGGTATGTTTTGTCTTTTATATAATTAAAAAGTAGCTAAAATCCACATGGTCTGATCAAAGATCATCAATTGTTGGAGTGTTTAAGTGGCTGTACGTTAGCTGCCTTCAGACAAGACAAATATCCTTTATAAAATGGGATCATCAAATGCTACAGCACGACTTTGATAAAGAAAATATGTGGGATTATTGCTGCATAGATTTTCCAGAGTTCTTGGAAAGAATTCAAGAGGCTGCAAAGAAAGTCAGAAATCGAGAAACAGAATCCAAAGCATTTTCATCGTTCTCAATTTCTGTTCCACTTTCCAAAAAGTGCTGACATTAGTGCCAGCATGGCTCAGTGGTAGCACTCTTAACTTTTAAGTCAGAAGGTTGTGGATTCAAGTCCCACTGCAGGACTTGAGTGAATCTAGGCAGATGTTCCAGTGCATATCAAGGTGGCGCTGCTTTTTTGGAGGCAGGTTTTTGGATGAGACATTAGACAGAGACCCTGTCTACCTGGATGGGTGAATGTAAACAATCCCATGCTACTGTTTAAAGAGGAGCATCTCCCCAAGTGTCCTGGCCAACATTTATCATTAATCACAGAAAAAAAGATTATTTCAATGTTATACGTGAAACCCTGCAGTATGCAAACTGACCACATTTGTCTCCAAAACTACAGTACCTATATTTTATAAATACAGAAAGGCAATTAATTTGACTATGAAGCACTTTTGAGACATCACAAGAATGTGAAAGCCATTAATTCAATGCAAGTTCCATATTTTGTACCAAGGTATGGATGCACAGGTGCTGGCAATCCCCTTGTAACTCAAAAATGGCAATTCTTCATTTAAGAGTGCAAACATTACATGTCAGCAAACGTTTAACTGAAAGCAGCATCATAACCTAATCCAAACCTGCCCTGACTCAATTCCATACATACACATACATGCGTGGGTTTCTAAAAAGGACTAACCAACAGTGAACCACACTGGGAACCCTTACTAGTTTTCCCCTTCAAGCCCAGGGAATTTCATATAGCCATGACTGACATGTCTATCCCTGACCAAACCACAGTGTCCAAATAATTGGTGAAGTGGGCATGGGGGCTGGTTGGCACTGATAAAGTACAGCAGATTCATGTCGCACTACATGCTTAAGAATTGTAACAGCAGATTTTATATTTTAAAAATAATTTATATATGAGACTTGCCCCACCTGGTCAAACATGACTCTTAACGTTTTAGGTCAAGTCAAAGGACTAAATGCAAACATCCTTTCACTGGCACAGTTTAGTGGTTACCAGTTGTACTGATTAATAAGCACACAAGAGGAGAGTGGCGAGGATGGGGGCAATGTGCATCTTAATGTGCTGAGGCTTCATTTCTGAGATAATTAAGTTATTCATTTGAAAGCCAAAATGAAAATGGGAGACCGTTGACCAGGAGCAGGGGACTCAAATCAATTGACTAATTCCAGTACCCAACTGATTTATTTTAAAAAAATGTTATGCACAATTGTGCTAACTGTGTTTTTGCGGCTGCAATACCATGGAGTTGCTGATTGCATTTAACAATAAAAGACCTTTATCCTATCTTTTACCTCAGTTGATTTAAACAGTACAGGAACTAATGTTTAGCTGGTGAACCTGTATCAAATATTTTAAATAAAATAAAGTTTATTTTAGTGTTGTCTCGGGTTTCTTACCAGGATTTAGTATTTGTGATATAGCCACTGCAAGCAAACCTGAGACTGGCGATTAAATATTACAATTTCAGCAGCAGAGAACACATCAAATACAAAAAGACAATATTAAACAAAGAAATGCAGAACAACTAACATTCTGTGCATCAGTGCAGAATGATTTTCATTACAACAATTTAGTGTGTCAAATGTAACATTATTGAATAACCAGGGGAAAATCATACAAAATAGAAAATAGTAATCCTGCAACTAAACTACTGCATCACAAAATAAAACTGTTGCTTGCATGTATTGGCAACAATAACAGATTTCTACAGAAATCTTCTAAAACGATTCTGAGCTTATTAAAAGGATGCTTGGGTATCTCACTGCAGTGCTACATCCATAAGATATTGCTTTTTTAGTTGCTACCTGTTCATAGATACATTCAACAGACTAGAGAAAAAGGCATCATTTATTCTTGTAAACCAGTTTTAACCAAATCCCTACACAGATAGAAATGCTACAATTTAAAGTACATTTTTTACACCTGAGATTCTCATAATACCTATTTTTTTTTTAAATGAAAAATTGCATCTACCCATTGAACTAGAACACTGAATTGCTGTCACAACAATGTCCTCTTAGATCTTGGCTCCATTTGCAACCATCTTGCTCATTTCTGTCGGATAGAAAAGGAAATCAGTGTTCATTCAATGAATACAAATGAATAATAACCAGCATATTGTTCCAGGTAGCAGCTACAGTTCAAAAACATCCATCTAAATACAAGTGGATAAAGCTCACTTAGCATTTAGATAAACAAGACTCATTCAGTAGTTTCACTTACATAACAATACTATTAGATACAATAAATAAAATATTCAAGTATAAAGGGACAGTTTTTTTTGTCTGGGTCATTAAAGATGTTCATTTGTAATAAAGCAAATAAATGGAAATAAACATATTGAAAATTAATTTTAAAATACAAAGTGTAATTTGAAGAACCATAAGGAATAAGGCTTTCATATAACCCTCATTTTGCATAATTTTGGAAATCTATGGTTTCTGTTTCCCTATCACATTTCCTGTCAGTCAGAAGCCTACCAAAACAGTCTCATTTCTACTTTGACCATACTTTAAAAGTAGTTTATTGGCTATCAAGTACTTTGGGACATTTTGTAATCATGACACATGCTAACTTAGCAGATCTTCTCTTTCGTACCGAGCATGATGTGAAAAGAACTTTAATCCATAAGCACCTGCACTGCATATGAATTATTCTGAGATACCCCAAGGATGTGATAAAACTTTAAAGTTTTGAAAAACAGCAGGCCATTCAAACCGTTAACCTGCTCTCTTATTTTAGAACATCATGGCAAATTTGATTGCAATTTTAAATCAATATTCATACCTGTTTGCTACAACCCTTGTTTTTTGAAAATATGTTCAACTCAGCCTTGAATATATTCAGTGGCTCTACTTCAAATGTGTTCTTTGGAAGAACATTTCAAAAGGCTATGAAACTTTGGAAAAAAAAAAGAAATTCCTTCTCATTGCTGTGTCGAATGTACGGCTCCTTTTTTTTTGCTTTACGAAGTATATTCTAGATTTCCCCGTGAGGGAAAGCATCCTCTTTAGCATGTGAGGCAAGGTATCTCATGTTTTTCAATAAGATAATCTCTCTTTCTTATAGAGACAAATCCTCAACCTAGAAATCAGACTAGTGTACATATATTCCTCAAGTACAAAAGGTCAAAACTGCACACTTTACTCTTGTTTTGACCTCACCATTGCCTTTACAGTTGCTACAGGACCTCTCTACTTTTACACTCCATCTGTTTTGCAATAAAAGGTCAACATTTCATTTGGTTAATTATGATATGATTTTATGATTCATACACAAAGATTATAAATACACGTTGTACCCCAGTATTCTGCAGTCACCCTTCATTTAAATTCTATTTGTTTTTACTATTCTTCCTGCCAAAGTGGAAATCACATTTTCTCACATTAAATTCCATTTACCAAATTTTTCCATTCACCTAATCTACCTACAACGTTTTCCAGACTTCACAACTTGCTCAGGCCTATTTTTGCATCAGCACTGAAACTGGTTACAATGTACTCGGTTCCTTCATCCAAGTCGTTAATCCAGACTGCAAATAGTTGAGGTCCCACCACAGACTACATGATCCATTCATTCCAACACTGTTTCTGGACAAATAGCCAATCCTCTATTCATTCTAATATATCACTCCCAAAGCTGCAAGCTGTTACTCCATGCCATAATATTTAAGTGTCACAGCTTATTGAATGCTTTTGGAAATCCAAATGTAGATATTCAGATTTTCCTTATCTACCTTGCTTATAATAGAAGTCTAACAAAATAGAAAGAACTCTCATAAAATAAAATTGACTACATGATTTCCCTTTCACACAACCATACTAACTCTGCTGATTGCAACATGACTTCCAAATGTCCTGCTACTGCTTTCTTAATAATGGATATCAAGATTCCAGCACTCTCCCAATGATAGATGTTAGATGAAAGATAGTTTCCTGGTTTCTGCCTCTGTCCTTTTGTGTACAGCAGTATTACATTTATGGTTTGCCAACTGGCTGGGACCTTTCCAGAATCTGAGAAATTTTAGGTTATAACCAGTACATCCAATGATTAAGCAGCCACTTCTTTTAAGATCCTAGCATACAGTCCATCAACTTCAGTACTGTACCCTTTAGACACATTCATTATCCTCGTGCATTTTCTTTAGTGATTGTGCGGGTTTCATTTTCTCTCTGCCTTTAACCTTTCAGTTTTCTACTATACTTAAAAATTTTGTCTTCTAGTGTGAAGACAGATACAAAACACTTGTTTGAAGTCTCTGCCATTTCCTGGTTTCCCATTATTAGTTCCCCAGTCTCATTCTTTTAATGGGCTAATGCTCACTGTACACATCCTTTCTTTTTATATAAATACAGGCGTTTTGCTGAGTGTTTCAATGTCTTGCAAGTTTTCTTTCATACTTCAATTTCTTCCTGATTTTGATTCATTTTGTCATCCTTTGCTGATATCTATTAATCTTTGCAGCATTGTACATCTTATCTTTCAATTTTATATCAAGCTCAACTTCTTTGGTTAGCCATGGCTGGTGCATCCTTTTTGCAGAGTCTTTCATTTTCAATGAAATATCTTTGTTGAGGTTTATGAATTAGCACTTTAATTGTTTGCCACACCTTACACACAATCTTACCTATTAACTATTTTCCTAGACAAAAAACCAAAAGAACGGCCGACAGTGGAAATCAGAAATGAAAACAAAACAAATTGCTGGAAAAACTCAGCAGGTCTGGCAGCATCTGTGGAGAGAGATTGAAGTTGAGTTTTTGGGTCCAGTGATCTTTGTGAAGGATTGCTGAGTTTTTCCTGCAATTTCTGTTTTGTATTTGTAACTAATTTCCTAGTCCACTTTAGCCAGTCCATACCTTTGCAATTGACTTCAATTAAGTTCAAGTTTCAGACCTATATTTCTCATCTTCAACTTAATATGAAAATCTGTCAGGTTATGATTATTCCTATGGAGGATCTTGGACTTTGGGATCATTTGGTAATGATGTCTTATTAAATATTACCAAGACCAAAATACACCTTTAGTTAATTGATTCCAGAATGCATGGTTCCTAAAAACTGTCTTGAATATACTTTGGACTCAGGCTAACTTAGCTGATTGGACAATCAATTTATAAGATGGTTAAAATATCTATGATAAGAGCAGTACCTTTCTTACAACCCCGCCATTATTTCTCAACTTAGTGCTACAATGTAGTATAGAGTCTGTTAGAGAGCATACAAACAATCTCCAGTGATTTCCTTCCTTTACTTTTTATCTCCAACTTAACTGATTCTATATCTGGATTCTTTGAATCAAGATCACATCTTACTACTGTACTAATCTCATCCTTTATTAACAGCGTTACCCCATTTCATTTTCCTTTCTTTCTCATCTCAGTAACATCGAATAATCTTGAATATTCAGATCACAGCCAGGATTACCTTACAACAATCTCATTATAATTGCTATCATGTCATGCTCATTTGTGTCTGTTTGCTCTATTTATTTAAAACCTATATAAATGCCTCCTGCGTTCAAATAATTCTGTTGCTTTATCAATTTTCCCTACACTGATCTTAGTTGCTGATGCGCTCATTTGCTTTGACCTTCTTGTCATACTCTGGTCATAACCTAAATCGCTATCCTGCACTGTTGCCTTACCCTTTCTCCTTAACTTTGAAAATTTCCTCTGACAAGAATCCTACTCTCACTGTCCTGACCCCACAGCCCAAAATTATTTAGTTTGAGCCCTCTCTAAAACTTTAGTTGCACAAGTTGCCTGCACTCCCAAATCCATTTAAGTGAAGGCCTCCCAACAATACAACTTCCTCTTACCCCAGAAGTGGTGCCAATGCCCATGAATTTAACTCATTTCTCCTAAACCAATCTTTGTGTCACACATTCAACTTGCTGATTTTATTTTTCTTATACCAATCCACACCTTCATGGTACTGCTTCCTAACTTAGTCCCAAGCTATTCATATTCCCTCAGCAGATGCTTCTTTCTTGGCCTCATCTATATGGCTGGTACCCACATGCACTACAAAAACTGCATCTTTTCCCTCCCGCTCCAAGTTCCTTTGCAGTCATGAGGAAATGTCTTTATCTTTGGCAGTGGGCAGGGAAGACGGCTTTCGACTCTCATGTTCTTAATTGTAGAGATCAACGTCTATCTCCCTAACAATACTGTCCATTACCGCAACTACATGCCTTTTAATTCCCAACTTGAATGGCTCCTGCACTACAGTACTCTGTTCAGTTTACTCATCCTCCCCGCAGTCCTGGTTCTTGTCCATACAAATAGCAGGAATTTCAAACTTGCTGAACAAATACAAAGGCTAAGGTTCCTCCATTGACACCTCTGGAAGCCTATATCTACCACTCCCTTTGTCAAACACTCCCCTCTTGACCACAGACCAAATCTGAAGTACTTAGCTTAAGTGTGTAACTGCCTAAAGGAGCAAAGTGCCCATGGTAGACGCTCCCTGACCCATAATAGTATCCGAAGCTTCAATTCTGTGGAATTCAACATAAATACAAATTTTGTTTTTTTTTTCAAATGTTTCAAACAATTCCCAAAACAGATTAATATTTAGAGAATTTAATAATTGGAAATAATACCCTATTTTCAACTTTAACTCATGTTTAAAGTCATAAGCATGGGAGTCAACTTACTGTCTGTGTCCTAATCACACAGCAAGTCCTGAGCCACAATATTTGGAATTCTCTCTTAAAAGCATTGACCCCCAGAACCTCATTCAAGATTCTCCATCGAAGCTATTTATTTCAGCAAACATTCAGTTCTACCCTACAACTTCCCTCTTTGGTACAACATACTTTTTTTTTTATTCTGCCTTGGGATGTTTTCTATGTGAAGACTCCATATGAATACCAACTATTGAAATGTTCTAAGTGTAGGATGCAGTGAATAAAAATACCTCTGTTGGATTTCCACACATGTAAGAATGAATACTCACCGGATCAGAAAACGAAGCTGGCATTTTCTGCTCAACTTCCTTGCCTATTTCTGTTCCCGATACAGATTTCTGATATGGGTTCTCCTGTACTGACATCCTATTAAAATCAAAATTGAAAGTAAAATTAAAAGTAACATCGAACTCTATAATGCTTCCATACCACTTTGGGAAATATGTGTTTCCTGACTTCCAGAACAGGAGACAGGTTCATTCAGTAGTTACAGGGTAAATATTTTAAAACAACTGTTTCCCAAACAGCAGATGCCATAGGTCATTTAATCACAAATACAAAGATTGGAAGACTGTAAATTCCACTGTGATCATTTTGTTGAAGGGACTGAAGGTATGGTAGCTAAATTTGCTGATGACATAGGTAAGGATGTTATAAAAGAGGCGTAACAAACTTACTAAGGGGATATAGATAGATTAAATGTATGGGCACAGATCTATCAAATGGAGTATAATGTAGGAGAGTGTGAAATTGTCCAGTTTGACAGAAAAAAAAAGACATTATTAGAAAGATCTGGGTGTCTTAGTGCATGAATCACAGAAGGTTAGTATACAGGTATAGCAAGTCATCAGGAAAGCGAATAGAATTTCTGTTTTATTAAAAGAGGAATTGAATGCAAGAGTAGGGAGGTTATGCTTCAGTTATATAGGGCATTGGTGAGACTGCATTTGGAATACTGTGTACAGCACAGGTCACCACACTTAAAGGATGTTAATGCGTTAGAAGCAGTTCAGAGAAGGCTAACCAAAATACCACCTGGAACGAGCGAATTGTCTTTGAGGGAAAGCTAGATTTGTATCCTCCAGGGTTTAGAGGAGTCAGAGGTGACTTAATTGAAACAGAGTCACAGAGCTGTACAGCACGGAAACAGACCCGTTGGTCCAACTCGACGAGATATCCTAAATAAATCTAGTCCCATTCGCCAGGAATTGGCCCATATCCCTCTAAACCCTTCTTATTCATAAACCCATCCAGATGCCTTTTAAATGTTGTAATCGTACCAGCCTCCACCACTTGCTTTGGCAGCTCATTCCATACACGCACCACCCTCTGCATGAAAAAGTTGGCCCTTAGGTAATTTTTAAATCTTTCCACTCTCACCATAAACGTATGGCCTCTAGTTTTGGTCCCCCCTACCCAGGGAAAAAGATCTTGGCTATTCACGCTAACCATGTCCCTCATGATTTTACAGACTCTAAGGTCACCCCTCAGCTTCCAGTGCTCCAGGGAAAATAGCCCTAGTCTATTCAGCCTCTCCCTATACCTCAAACCTTCCATCCCTGGCAACATCCTCATAGATCTTTTCTGAACCCTTTCAAGTTTCAAAACATCCTTCCTACAGCAGGGAGACCAGAATTGCATGCAGTGTTCAAAAAAAATGGCCTAACCAATGTCCTGTACAGCTGCAACATGTCCTACACTCAATGCACTGACCAGTAAAGGAAAGCATACCAAATACCTCTTCATTATCCTATCATGTGGCTTAGTACAACTACCAAACAAGGTACTGAAACTCACTAACAGCAGTGAATGCAAGCAACACATTTCAAGAAGTGAAAAGGCAACATTAATCAATTTTTTGTTTGAATAAATACAAAATCTGTATGCTACATTCTCAAAGCAATTAGATTGTTTGTAATACTGCTGTATTTCGAAATGGAACGATTTAGTGCTTCTGTTTGTTACTTGACAATTTTAACCACATTCAACAAAAATATTTTGTCTTGTTTCTCGTAGGAACAGGAGGCCCAAGCCAGTGAAACTGCTCTGCCATTCAATTACGTAACGACTGATCATCTACATCAATGCCACTTTCCCATGCTATGTTGATATGCCTTGATGTCAGTAGTATTCAGAAATCAAGCGATGCTCAATGATTGAGGTGGAAAATTCCAAATATTCACTACCCTCTGATTAAAGAAATTCCTCATCTCAGTCTTGGATGTTTTACCTCTTATTCTGAGGTTATGGCCCCTAATTCTAGACTCACCAGCCTGGGGAAACAACCTATCAATATCCATTCTGTCATATCCTGTAGGATTTTAAGTTTCAAAGAGTTTACTTCTCATTCTTTGAAATTCGAGAGAGAACAGGCCAAGTCTCTTCAATCTCTCCGCATAAAATAATCCTGCCATTTCAGGAATTAATCAGATAAACCCCCATTCCATGTTCTTGATGGCAAGTGTCCAAAACTGTACACAATGCTCAAGGTGTAGTTTCACTAAGGTCCTATTTAATTGAAGCAAGACATTTTTATTCCTATACTCAAATTCCCTTGCAATGAATGCCAACATACCATATGCCTTCTTAACTGCATGATAGCTTTCAACAAATCATGACCAAGGATATCGACACATTCATTCTCACCATTTAAGAAAAATACCGACTCTCTGTTCACCAAAGTGGGTGTTTTCTCTATTCATATATTAATTTAGATGTAAGCTACTGGTTGTGCACTTCAGCATTATAACTAGGATGCTGTGTGGGGCTATTGCTACTGCTGCATCCAATGCAAATATGAGGAGGCATAAGCTATATTAGTTGAGCTATATAAAATAGTGGACACCTCAGAGAGGCTGAGTAAGATCATCCACTCACCACTTTGAGCGAAGACAGTGAAAACCAACCTTGTCTCTTGTATGCACTACTGTCAATCATGGCTGAGATATAATGTTCATGCCGCCATTCTCAAACAGATGTGTTAGGGAACAAGATCTTTGTTCTGACGTGTAAGTGGAGGCCCAGCCTGCTGCTTTTAGAGTTTAGAATGTAATGAACCCAACGCGGTAGGTCTGACAGGTTCAGTCCAAGCTATACCTGCCACTGTTGATGTTACTTTTACAATATGCTTTGAACAAGAAGTTAGGGAATGTGCTGGACAATGAGATCATGATGACGTACAATTCTATTACTGATCATGATCAAAGTTTCATGAATTCCACTGTCATTAAAACCATCTGTTCCATTCTTTAGTTTCCACTTAAATGCGTCAAAATATTTGCTTTAATCTCTACCTGTGATAGCAAGTTCCACATTCTTACAACCTCTGAAAATAAATTTATTCTGAAATCCCACAGGGATTTCTTGGTGACTTTCTTACGTTGATGGTCTCTGGTTAAGGCCTTCCCTAAATTTGAAACATTCTTCCTGAATCCATCTCAAAACCTTTCAGGATTTTAAGACTTGAATTCACCCTGATTTAATTTTCAAGAGGAGACTCTCAATCCTTTCCTGATATATTTACCCAAGACATTTATGGTACTATCCTTGTAAATTTTCTCTGCAACCTCTCCAATATTTCTATATCTTTTAGATAATATGTTGTCCAGATCTGTGCAAAATACTCTTAAGTATGGTCTAAACCACTAGCAGCACAGGTTTAGCATTACTTCCCTTTTCAATTATATTTCTTTAAAAGTTAAAAAGGGCTAACAAAGCAATAGGTTTTATCAATAAAAACCAAAAGAACTGCAGATGCTGTAAATCAAACAATAACAGAAATTGCTGGAATAGCTCAGGAGGTCTCGCAGCATCTGTGAAGAGAAATCAGAGTTTATGTTTTGGGTCCGGTGACCCTTCCTCAGAACTCTGGGAAGGGTTACTGGACCCGAAATGTTGACTCTGATTTCTTTTCACAGATGCTGCCAGGCCTGCTCAGCTTTTCCAGCAATTTCTGTTTTGGAGACTAGGTTTTCTGATCATGCTAACTATGGTGCAACTTTTAACAATTGTATTTGTACTGTTGGATCCCTTTACTCCTCCATCTCACCTGGTAAAGCAGCTCCAAAATTTCAACCTCTCAATTATTTCTCCTAGGGTTTTGTGGCACAGTTGTTAGCATGCTGGTTGAGCCAGAAGCTCAAGGTTCAAGTCCCACTCCAGGACTTGACGGCCATGGAAGGGGTGCTCAAAGTGACCAAAATGAGTTGATTATTGACTTACAACGTTTTCGATACTGTTACTACATGTCAAAGATGTGTGTGTCTCCTGGTCCATTCCTGCTTCGTATGGAATAGCGACTCTCTGGCTATAGCCTCTGGTGAAAACTGGTACTGACTTGTTCCAGGAAACCTAACCATGGAAATAGACGTAAACACGTGCTTTGCCAGCTGCATAGGTGGGGGAATGGGACTAAAGGCGATTCTCTCTATCAAAATGTACTACCTCACATTTATATCTATTGAACGCCATTTGCCAATGATTTCTTCAAGTTTAGTAATGTCTATTGGAAAAGTGTTGCAGTCTTCTTCAAGATTTACAAAGGTTGGATTAGTACGAAGATAATTTATAAACTGAAAGCACTGCTTGCTGAGTGTGCTTGGCTTGTTATATTTAATTCTTGGAGAAAAACTCCACACAAAATGCAAAATGTTGCCTTACCCTCTTATATTGTAATGTTCTTCTGGTGGTCTAATTCCCTGTTGCTGCATCACCATATTTTGATACTGACCCATTCGTTCATCAGATTGACTGTACAAAGGCATTCTGGTTTGTGGCTGGCCATTTATCTGATGAGGTGGGATATGATGACGTGAAGCCCCCAGCATGGCCTGAGGTGGTCGCCGAGTTGCATAAGGATTAGTGTTAAAAAGAGAAGCCGACTGGGCTGTATAAACAGATGAATGTGAAAGAATTCCATGGGGGCCTTGAATCCCAGGATGTACTCCAGGTCCCCTGTATATCAGCCCACTTATAGGTTGAGCACTGTGTCCTTTAGCAGCAGCATTATGACTGTCTAGATCCAGAATTTCCTTTGGACTTTCAGGCCTTTCCTGTTCTTTATTTAATTTTTCATCCTTTGTGGTGTGCGACATGTTATTGGTCCCCTGGCTCATGTCATTGTTTTCTTTAGAGTTTCCATTCATTGCTTCCTGTGTTGCATTTACTAATGTGTGACTGTCTGATGATCCCTCCGAACCCTGCAAAGGAATACCAGACACTGATGTTTTCCCATTTCCATTATGTACTGACAAATGGCTAGACTGCTGCAGATGAGGGCCTGTTGGGGATAGGGCCTGGGGCCAGTCCTCTGGAGGATAACTTTGCCCTTGAGCATAAGCATAGTAATGAGGATGTTGATATTGGTGGTATGGTGATTGAATTTGTTGCTGGGAAGCATGATATGGATAACATTGGACTTGGTGCTGATATGCGGGGTATATCCCGGGTGGCAACTGCTGAGGAAACCTTGGATTAGGAAAAGGCTGTGTGTTTGCAAATGTCTGGGGTCCACTCATACTTCTTCCAAAGGGTCTGCAACCACGAGCCATACCATACTGTCCTGCAACAGAGTATTCTGGATTATGTCCATACTGTGTGTGTGCCATAATTCCCATCATCCCAGGATTAGTTCCATTATTTTTTCCCTGTTTGCCTTCTGTTAAGGTGTTCGTATTTTTTACAGACTCCTCATTTCTGTTCAAATTGTTGGAGGCTAATTGGTCTGAAGATTCAGCATAATGTATGAAGTTGGGGGCACTTTCGTTGACCAGGTTATCATTATGGTTCTTCACCTCAGCTTTATTTTGATTTTTGACTTTTTTCTCTTTGTTTACTCTGCCGCTGATTTTTTTATTATTCTTTGCACTGTTCTTTACGGCTCTTTTTTTGGAGTCTACAATTTGTTTGTTTGACTCTTTCTGTGTCTTTCCAACTGAACTGCTAATATCTTTCAATTTAATGTCACATTTTTCTTCCTCTTCAACTTTGATAGATCTCAAACCATTACTTTGACTTTCACTTGCATCCGATTCAATAAAATTGGCTGGATTCAGTTTGATGTCACCTTCGGAGAGCTGTTGTGTGGTTGGTTCGGTATTTGTAGGAGAGATTCCTGAATCTTTGCATTGTTGTTTTTGTTCCCCTCCAATTGACCTGTTTTTGATTGGCTTCATTTCTGTTCAAAGATTAAAAAAATTGCATTTAGTAACAGCCATCAAGAAATTTAGATTTTCAATCTCAAGTCTTTTCAGGAGAGAAGGATGAAGTGAACTAGTGGTCAACACATCCATTATCAGTTGACTCCACTCATTTTAAAATAAAATATTTATATGGGAAGAGGGTAAGCTATTGGGAGGAAACAAGTTAATTTTAGCTTCTACCATAAACTCATTAAAAAAGGTCAACTTTTTTGTTTTGCAAAATCTCTTGGCTTTCTGGACTTCAGCGTTTAAAACGCAGACACGCTTACCTTGTGTTTCATCAATATTTTCTGGCCTATCAGTATGCTGTGATACTCCTAATGAATCAGCACTGCCTTCCAATGCTCGTTTGTGAGGTTGCATACTGGAGATACATTGCTGGGCTTCACCATGTTGCTGCTGTGATGCTGGTACATGGGTACCAGGAAGATATGCTGAAGAAGGCCCTGGTGGACAGACAGGGGCGGAAAGTTGCTGCATTGCAATCATCTCTGGACTAGACAGCATAGAATCAATGTGGAGACCTTGATGTGAATGTCTTAGGAAAGGAGGCGGCATTCTCTGTACACTAGGTGCTTGGGGTGAATTTGGAAGTCTGGGATATCCTGGCGGCCCATTTTGAGGTAGACAATCTGGTTGATCTGGCCAGTGATTGAGTGGCACAGATGGCCTTATTAGATTGCGCTCCATCATTTGGGGAAATGGGCGATGCTGTGACTGTGGGGACTGGCCTGGAGCAACCAGTCGATTTTTTTCAACAGATCCCATAGGTCTTTCAATTGAACCATCATTATTACTGTTCCATACATGACGAGACCCATGACATGGACCATTTGGGCGACCATATGGATTGTACACATGCCTCCCCTGAAAATCAGCGTTTGGACGATGAACTGGCCCTTCCAGACGGTGTGCTGTGTATCCTGGTTGAAATGGTTGGCTTGGGTACAAACTTCCTTCCTGAGGTGGAGCATTCACTGTTCCATGAGGCACTGATGGGGGTCTAGGGCCTAAAGAAGGCCCATGTACTGGCCCAGGAAATGATGCTTTATTGCCAGCTGCTAACATCCGAGGGCCCTGATGTTCATTCACAGTTACCTGATGCTGTAATTAGACAAAAATACACCACAGTTTAACTATTTTTGTTTCCCAAAGGAGGTTTAAGTAGTTCACACAATATCAAATCATTTATGATCATCAGACTCAATCACTATTATCGGCTAGGAAAGACCTGTTCTGAAGTTGTTACACAATTAATTGTGAACGACACTGATTTATGTTGACAGATTTTCTATAGTATATACGTTAGAACAGAATTGTAACAACTGCTCTTCAACAGAGCACGACATTCACCTTGGGAACACAAGATCAAATACTACATTTTACAGAAAAGCTGAGGCTTCTTAGGAAAATCCTATATGAAGATGATAATTTTAAAGGAAGGATTGATTAATTTATGGGGAAATATTTTGTTTGATGTGTGTTTGTGTTATAAATTTTATTTCTAACCTATTTATCTGTGAAAAGTGGGTTGACTGAAGGGAAATACTGGAAAAATATTTTGGTTAATTGAAGTTCAGTTTTTGCTTTTTGGGTAAAGAATACGGCAATCCTTGTCCATTCCAAATTTCTTCCTTTTATAGACTTTATAAAAAGTAATAGTATGATATCAGAGCATTCTGACTGAAAGGAGAAATGATTACATGAATATTACTTCTTCAAATTCTATTTATTTCACAAATTTAGAGTGTATTTTATGTTCATTTGTTCACACTATAAAATAACATTCATTTGATAAAGACAAGAATATTTGCTACAAAGGTTTAAATAGGTACTTCCCTTCAGACCTGAATTCTCATAGCTGTACGTCAACTGCAGCCAGAGATCATTGAATTTTCCTGTTATCTCATAAAGTTAAAGAGAAGCTGCGCACCTTCATGAATTCCTTCCACATATGTCCTTCCCTGAATAATCCGCTGATTTTTCAACAGTGCTTCCTCTACAAATTTAAACATGTAGGACAACATTTTCAAGAATTCTGTCCCTTGAGAAAGACTGCTATCTTGGCCCTGGGGTCTGACTACATTCAAGTACCTCTGGATTTTTTACCACCATATTGAGAGCTAATGCCCAAGTCATAGATCAGAATACTCCAGAAGGAGTTAGATATAGTTTGTAGGGCTTAAGGGAACAAAAAATGAGGAAAAAGTGGGAGCAGGGTACTGAGTTGATCAGCGATGATATTGAATGGCGAAGCAGGCTTGAAGGGCTGAAATGTCTACTCCTGCTCCTATTTTCTTTGTTTCTATGCCACGGTGGAATTTGAACCCATACCCCAGAACATTAGCTTGGACCTCTGGATTACTGAAACAGTGAGGTTATCACTGCACCACCATGTTGGTTTCCAAGACAGACTCTCACAGACTAATTAATTGTTGGGGAAAAAATATGTTTATCAATGTCAGAATGTGAGTGCTAAATTGATCGCAATCTTTTGCATTTATTGACTTTCGATATGTCAATATTTTCTAAACAAGCTGTTCAGACTTATGACACACCTCTGGAGGAAGTGAGACTTGAACCTGGGCTTCCTGGCTCAGAGGTAGGGACACTACCACTGCACAAGAGCCCCAAACTAATTGTTGTTATTGTAAACAGAGAAAGCTATAGGACACAAACTGGCAATAAAATGCATAATTCAGCAACTGAAAGCACAGCTGCACTTATGAGCAGATTGCTCTCTACATAACTGGTGTTGTGGCACAAATAAGCAGGCAAAGTTTTAAAAGTGTGGAGGTTCATATTCAGCAGCATTTCAAAAAAACTAAGGAATTTCAATTCTTTTCTCATTCAAGGATCAGAGCAAATTTCAAAAAGATTTGGCTAAACATTAACATAAATTCTAAAAAATAAGTTGAGGTATGAAGAAAATTTTCTGAACATAACATACCAGTGCCAAGGCAATAAGATCATTTATTTAAATGCTTAGTTAATAGAAGTGACCATTTAAGTAGCTAAACAGATCTTTCTAATGAAATCATTTTATTGTTTTATTTAGCTTCAGAAGCAGAGCGACAAAGAGAGACGAGTCCTCAAGATCCTGGTCACCAGCAAATTGCAAGGGGACCAGTGCCGAGTTAAGGCTGGTGGCGCACTCTCCCAAGCTGGTCTTGAGGAATTCATAAAGAAGCAGGGCTTGGAAGCAGGCACCTTTCATTTGAATTTTCTACTTCACCTAGCCCAGTGGATGAACAGGGAGGAGAGAGGAGGAAGGAATGTTGTGTCCTTGCTCCAAGCTGTGTGTGGGGTACAGGACTCCATTTTACTCCTAATCTCAGAGTTCTCACTCACTTAGCTTCATCCAATCATAGCCACAATATGAGTGAGGGTGCGGTGTAATTGTCTGCAGGTAATAAAGGAGGAGCCAGACTCAGACAGTTATAGTCACTCACTCACTCACAGACACTCATCCCTCAGGCCCAGGAGTTCTGAAGATTCATTTTGCAGTTCTTTCCTACCCTGCGATTCCAGCTTTCCTCGCTACTAGTGTTGCTGCAACCTTGTGGCATCTCTGGTCCCTTCAGTCAACTCAACTTCAGCAGTCGACTGTAGGAGCAGCAGTTGAGTAGGAGGGCATGAGCCTTCACTTTCTACTATATAACTACAAACACTAGTTTCACTTTTTACTTGATGTCCATACAGAAGATCACCTATTATAGAACAAAGCTCTTTGAAAGTTACCTGCATGATAAATTGGTGATGCAATTGCTGTCGTACTTGATGTGCCAGCAGTGGTTCCCTTGGGGAACAATATTGATACTGGGTCTCTACAGTTGGCCGAGATCCAAACATACATGGCACCGATGGTCTCTAGATGAAGAAAACACTTCAATTTGTGGGCTACCATCTTGAACAGGATGGGAGGGGTAAAGGGTGGGGGTGAGGGAAGGAGGACGACAGCAGGAACTTGCATGTATATAGCACCTTTCATGACCTTCAAACATATCAAAGCACTTTATGGCCAATAACATACTTGGAGATGCAGTCACTGCTCTAACATAGGGAAATGTGGCAGTAGAATCTGCACACAAAGGTGAACACACGGTGATTAGACAAATTGCTAGAAGGAGGTGGTTTTAAAGGAGCAATTCAAAGGAAGAAAGAAGAAAGAGAAGCAAGAATATGGAGACGATCAGGAAGAAAATTCCAGAGCTGATGCCTAGCCAACTGTAGACATGGCTGTGATTGGTAGAGTGGAACTAATTAGTGAAGTGCAAGAAACCAGAATTGGAGGCACACAGATATCTCCAAAGGTTGTATGATTGAGGTTACAAGAATGGAGGTTACAGTGGTGAGGCCATGGAAGAATTTGAAACAAGGATGGAAATTTTAAATGAGTCATTCCTAATGAGGAGAAATTACAATTCACAAAATTCAGGCACGATGGGTGATCAGGATTTAGTTCAAGTTGGGAAATAGGTAGCAGGGCTTTGCTTCAGAGAAAGATTGAAGGCTGGCCAAAAACTGCATTGGAACAGTCAGTTCTGGAGGTAACAAGTGCATGAAGTGGATTTCCAGAGAAGGTAGTCTGAAGATGTGATAGACCCACCAGAGAAAGTAGAGATAGCTTGCTTTAAATCTATTATAAATGTGGCATTTCTTACAGTCCTGCACACACTCAGCACTGCACAGATGTTTCAGCTAAAGTTATACATCTCTAGATGTTGAGATTGAATCCACAATCATCTGCTTCAAAGCAGATAATTTTTAAAAACCTCTTTAAATCTAACAACAGTTTTTATTTTTTTTTCCTATGAGGTACCAGACGACATCTTACCTAGTGAGTGTTCACCTCATCAACTCAAATGAGGCCCAATTGTGATCACTGATTTAAATAGCAAGTAAGTAAGTTCGACAGCACACTCAGTCACACTTGCACTATTGGATTAGTTTCTGTCTTACATAAGGTTGCAACGCCTCATAATTTATCGGTGCTATTAGTAGACAAACACCTAGCACAAAAGTTCCGATTCACTATTTTAGTAGAGGTGTTAATCTCATGCAACATAAATGGATTAATAATCCCAGAAACGGCAGAAAAACGTTACATGCTTGCTAAATTTTGACCTGCTAATATCAGCAATAGCAATGTTTAATTTTAGTACAAGTAATGTAGAGTCAAAGTCATACAGCATGGAAACTGACCGTTCAGTCCAACTTGTCTGCAGTGACAAGGCATCCCAATCTGACCTAGTCCCGTTTGCCAACATTTGATCCATATCCCTCTAAACACTTCCTAATCATATACCCATTCTGATGCCTTTTAAATATTGTAATTGTACCCACCTCCACCACTTCCTCTGGCGGTTTATTCCATACAAGCACTGCTCTCTGCATGAAAAAGTTACCCTCAGGTCCTTTTTAACCTTGCCCCTCTCACCCTAAACCCCTATGCCCTCTTGTTTTGGAATCCCTCACCCTAGGAAAAAGACTATCTTTCGGCATTGAAAATAATTAAGACCGTTGCTTATTTGATTTTTTAATGTCTTATGCTTCTACTTTATAAAGTTAATAATAGACATTATTAGATCACAAATCAGATCTCATCCAATTCCATGGCCAAATAGTAAAATACTTGTACAATTAGAAGAAACAATATTAAATTTGATTGGAAAAGCTGAAAGGGTATGTTTTAATTTGCCCATTTCCACAATTAATAACTGGGTTAAGTGACCAGTAAGCTCGAGTAAAACAAAATTTTTCTAACAGGACTGCACTGCATTTAATCAAACATTTAATATCCTCATGCAAGTTTTTGTCCACAAGTCACAATAAAAAATATGGGGCAGAAATGATACTACCAAAACTAAGGATCATGTCTCCTTCCACATACTCATTTTGAATATTCCTTCAATACTTGCCACAACAAATGTTAGGGGTTGCTACAATTGACCTCACTTTGTAGACTGATAGGGATGAGTTAAGGTCAAGATTTTCATTATTCTTGATTGCTGCAACTTGTATTGGGCAGGTGGATATCAGACAAGAGAGAATGTGACTGTTCTTCTGTGTGGTTTTGTGGTTGAATGGTCTACAACTGGCTAGGTGCACAAATGAACTAGGTAAATGTATAGGTCACTTTGTTTCCTTGTAATTGCACACCACCAAAGAGTTAAGAAATTCAGGAAAGGATAGCACAAAACTAATGGGGGTGCAAACTACTTTATTACCAACAAAGTGTAGCATTCAAAGTAAAAGAATTGCATCTTACTTGTTGCCCTTGAAGATGATACATCTGGCGTGGTGAATCAGTACACGACATTCCCTTGTATGGTGGTGTAAGAGGAAAAGTCTGCCCATTTTCTACTCCTAACATCCTTAAAGGAGGCCCATGCTGCAACTGGTCACTGTTCATCTCAGTTCCAGCACTTTGCACTTCTCCGTTCATCTGTTTTTGTTGTCTTAGAGATTCATCGGTCATTTTACTTAGAGTTTCAGTGGCTTCTTTTCCAAAGCGATTTGATTTACTCCGTCTCCGATCTTTCTTTTCCCGATCTTCCCACCTTAAATTAAACTCTTCATCGCTGTCAGCATCTTCTGCAGGGAAGTGTTTCAGCATTGATTTGTTAAAACACCTGTCTAGAGCTTCAGCCATCTTTGTGTATTCTATTAGAAAATGAAAGTTTAGCGATAACCGATGAGGGCACATAACCAAAAACACACTCACCAATGTTCTCAATGAGTTCAAGCAAGAAAAAATGCATAAATGTTTAGAAATAACTGGTACAACATAACTGTAAACCTACTAGTTGAGTACAGTAACAGTAAAAGAATTAGCTAAAGAAAACAGCAATTTTCTTTATTGTTAACATGGAAACATGTTGCATAGTGTAATTCCTATT
Organism: Rhincodon typus; assembly: GCF_021869965.1. Taxonomy (NCBI): domain Eukaryota; kingdom Metazoa; phylum Chordata; class Chondrichthyes; order Orectolobiformes; family Rhincodontidae; genus Rhincodon; species Rhincodon typus. The sequence continues at coordinate 25,530,657 of NC_063349.1, read as the reverse complement.
TTGTTCAACCACGTAAAATTTTCTCTCAGTTATGTGAAGTGAACTTGAATACTACCCACATCTTCAATTTGTTACAAGAAAGGACATTTAAAAAAAAATCAAAGCATACTTATTAAGTTTGACATTTCTTTAAAAAAATGCAGGTGAATATAAAACAAAACAACACACAATATATAACTCACTTTATGTGATTATACCATTGGTTTAACCAACAAGCAGTGACTTTCCTTTTCAGTTTATCATAATAGTTTCATTAGGCAAGATTTATTTTTGAATAAGGGATAAGCTAGTAATTTTATTAATAAGATGAAAATCCAGATCTAAAATAAGAAAATTTATACTTTCTCCCTTGTAGAACAAATTTACCCCAAGATTTAAAAAAACGTCAGTAATTAGCAGTACAGTTCTTTTTCCAGAACAAGAAAGGATGCATTATTGGACTTGATTCTTGGAAATAAAGTGGATGACGTCAGTGGGGAAACATTTAGGAGACAGTGATCATAGCACTGTAAGGTTTAGGATAATGGTGGAGAACGACAATGCTCAATGCAGAGTTTTAAAAAGAATCAACTGGTTGAAAGATGACAGATGGCCATGAGTGGAGCAGGGCAGATAGACTGGAATGAAACGGTTGGTGAGAACAACTGTAACTGAGCAACGGACTAGCTTCAAAGAGAAGATGCTGTGGTGGGGAAGCTTCTAGAAACATTGAAATTGAATTTTTGCAACAGAATTAGTAGTAACATGAAAAATGATGGATTGATTAGGAAGAGCCAGCACAGATTTCTAAAGGAAATATCATGCTTGACTAACTTGGAGTTTTTAAGATATGGAGCTAGACAGTTCGATACAAAATTGGCTTGAAAGTATGAAACAGAGGATGGTGGTAGAGAGTTGCTTTGTGGGCTGGACACCTGCGTGATCAGCGGTGTGCCACAAGGATCGGTGCTGGGTCCACTGCTTTTCATCATTTGAAGAAAATGATTTGGACGTGAATATGAGAGGTGCAGTTAGTAAGTTTGCAAAATAGGTGGTGTAATGGACAGCGAAGATGATTATCGCAGCGTACAACAGGACCTAGATCAGATGGGTCAATGGGCCGAGGAGTGACAGATGGAGTTTAATTTGGATAAATGTGAGGTGTTGCACTTTGGTAAGGCAAACCAGGACGGGTCTTATACAGTTAATGGTAGGGGTCCGGGGAGTGTTGCTGAACAAAGACCTAGGGGTGCAGGTGCATAATTCCTTGAAAAGGGAGTCACAGGTAGATACAATGAAGAGAAGACGGCACTTGGCATGCCTGCCTTCTTTAATCAGAACATTGAGTGTAGGAGTTGGGATGTCATGTTGCAGCTGTACAGGATATTGGTGCGACCACTTTTAGAAAACTGTGTGCAATGCTGGTTGCCCTTCTATAGAAAAGACGCTAAGTTTGAAAGAGTGCAGAAAGAATTACAAGGATATTGTCAGGACTGGAGGGTTTAGTTTAAATTGGTACTGGAAACTGTTGTTCATTAATAACATGCAAGGCTATAGAAAATAAACATTGTATTAACAACAATAAATCAAATAAACATTGTATTATCAACATGACCCACAAATCAATAACAACATCAAAAGTAAACATATGTACCTTGAAAAGAGAACTGCCATTTACAGAATGATTGCATTTTGTTTGGATTAAAGACTGCCTTGACAAAAAGAATACTGCAGGTTTTTATTGATGTCCCAGGCTCTCTTATTGTTCCCACTAGGAGGAGGGACTAGGACCAGAGGGCACAGCCTCAGAGTGAAGAGATGACCCTTTAAAACTGAGATAAGGAGCAATTTCTTCAGCCAGAGAGTGGTTAATTTGTCGAACTCACTGCTGCAGAGGGCAATAGAGGCCAAGTCATTGAATGTATTTAAGAAATAGATAGGCTCTTGATTGGTAAGGGGATCAAGAGTTACAGGAGAAGGGTTTGAGAAACATCACTCAAACCGAATAGTGAAGTAGACTTGATGGGTCAAATGGGCTAATTATGCGCCTAAGTCTTATATGTTACAAACATAACAAAATCTCCAGAAGGACATGACCTCAAAAGGATTTTCTTCATTTGGTACAACTAGCAGAGTACATCATGTGAGGACAGGACTGCAACAAATTCAATCAACAGTCTCCAATTAATTAATTCTAAAAGAAACAAGATCAATTTAAATCAATACAGTGTGGTGCTGGAGGAACGCAGAAGATCAGGCAGTAGAGGAGCAGGAGAGTCAATGTTTCGGGTTGGAACCCTTCATAAGCACTGGGGAGGAGGAAGGGAGCTGGGAAATAAATAGAGGGAGAAGGGGTGGGGCTGGGGTGGTGATTGATGGATGCAGGTGGGGTAGTGGGAATTGGTCAGTGGGAAGGATGGGGAAGATAGGTGGGAAGGAAGATGGACAGGTTGTGTCAGGTCAAGGAGGCGGGG
>NC_063349.1:25474089-25527804 GCF_021869965.1 Rhincodon typus | reverse complement strand
GACAGGTTGTGTCAGGTCAAGGAGGCGGGGATGGGAGGGAGGGTTGGACTTGGGATGAAATCAGGGGTGGGGAGATTTGAAACTGGTGAATTCTATGTTCAGGCCACCAGGCTGTAAGCTCTCCAAATGGAATATGAGGAGTTGTTCCTCCAGTTTGCGTGTGGCGTCATTGTGACACTGGAGGAGGCCCAGGATGGACATGTCACCAAGGGAGTGGGAGGGGGAGTTAAAATGGTTGGCAACCGGAAGGTGGTGTTGACTATAGCGTACAGAGCGCAGATACTCTGCGAATCAGTCACTGATTCATCAACTTTACCAACACCTTTCACCCCAACCTCAAATTCACCTGGACCGTCTCCATCTCCATCTCTGGTAACCGTCTCAGCACCGACATCTATTACAAGCCCACCGACTCCCATAGCTCCCTTGACTACACCTCCCCTCACCCACCCTCCTGCAAGAATGCGATCCCTTACTCCCAATTCCTCCACCTCCACATCATTTGCTCCCAAGATGGAGCGTTCCACTCCCGGACATCCCAGATGCCCCACTAAAGGACCGCAACTTAACCCTTCTGTTGATCCAAAATGCCCTCAACTTCATCTCTTTCATTTCCTGTACTTCTGCCCTCAAACCGCCTCCCCCAACAAAAATAAAGGACAGTGTCCCCCTGGTCTTCATGTACCAGCCCACCAAACTTCGCATCCAGCGTATCATTCTCCGCCACCTGAAATCCGACCCCACCATTAAATAGAGATTTCCCTCCCCAGCCCTATCTGCCTTTCATAGGAACCACTCACTCTGCGACTCCCTCATCCGCTCCACACTCCCCACCAACCCCACCACACCTGGCACCTTTCCTTGCAACCACAGGAGGTGCTACACCTACCCCACACCTCCTCTCTCACCTCCATTCAAAGCTCAAAACAAAATTTCCAAATCCGACAGGGGTTCACCTGTACATCCTCCAGCACGATATACTGTATCCGTTTCTCCCAATGTAGTCTCCTCTACATCAGTGAGACCAAGTGCAGACTCAGTGATTGATTTGCAGAGCATCTGCACTCTGTACAGTATAATCAGCAACACGTCCAGTTGCCAACCATTTTAACTCCCCCTCCCACTCCATGGGTGACATGTCCATCCTGGGCCTCCTCCAGTGCCACAATGATGTCCACATGCAAACTGGAGGAACAGCACCTCATATTCCGCCTTGGTAGCCTACAGCCTGATGGCCTGAATATAGAATTCACCAGTTTCATTTCTCCTCACTCCTATGACCAACCCTCCCTCCCATCCCCGCCTCCTTGACTTGACACAACCTGTCCATCTTCCTTTCCACCTATCCGCCCCACCATTCCCACTGACCAGTCCCCACTACCCCAACACCTGCATCCACCTATTACCATCCCACCTACGTTCTTCCAGCTCCAGCTCCAACTCTCCTCCCTCTATTTATTTACAGATCCCTTCCCCCTCCCCAGTCCTGGATCAAGGGTCCTGACCTGAAACATCAACCCTCCTGCTCCTCTGATGCTGCCTGACCTGCTACACATTGTATTGACTCTGACTCCAGCATCTGCAGTTCTTGCTATCTCTGAGTGACCCAAGACCAATTTAAGAACAGGATTTAAAAAGTGTATGGAGTTAAGTACTTAATCTAAACTCACTCTGAAACAAACAAGATTTTTCTCCTCCTCCCACTAAAAACACTGCTCTTGGACTCATTTGGTTGCATTTCTTTTAGAGGTTGCATATCTCAGTGTATAAGCTGGCATGCATCCCAGAATGAAGGAGGTTGAAGAAGAATACAAAAGCACTAATCATGTCTTTCCCCCAAAAATCATAATCAGGATTATGTCAAAGGAATAGAAGGGAAAAACATAAAATCAAAACCTCAAGCTAGTCAGTCTTTCCACATAAAAAAACGAAAGACTGTGAATGCTGGAAATCAGAAACAAAGAGAAATTGCTAGAATGGCTCAGCACATCTTGCAGCATCTGTGGAGAGAAATCAGTTAATGTTTCAGGTTCAGTGACCATTCCTCAGAACTCTTGGGGTTTCTTCACACGTTACTGCCAAATAGCACACCTCCGTTAGAAAGGTGGCAGATCAGCACAGGGAAAAGAAATGGTGAAAGGAACTATAACTTAAACAATCAGATTCTTAAAAGAGGAGAGAAGAGGAGAGGAGAGATACTTAGGAGTATGGATGACAGTGTAGATAAGTAAGATCATTAAAATATCAACTGGAATAATGCAAAATGTTGTGTTAAGCACGAGGCCATTTAACGTCAGACCAGGGAACTGGTTATGTAAACTGTTGTTTATTCTGGTCCCATTTCTTTGCGTTTTGCTCAAACAATTTATTTTTCAATTTCCATTTTTAGCTTCTCCCTGCAATTGCTATTTAGGTTGAAGCACTAAGTTTTGTCCTACGATTTATAATCTGTCCCACAGATTCACCAAACAGCAGATAAAATATCTTTCACTATTTACTTATACTCGCTTTGATTAGGTTAGATCTAATTGTTCCAGTGAGAAAACCTCAATTTTTCTAACTTTTCTTCAGAATTATAATCTCATACCATCTGGCATTCTGATGAATCTTCATTTTATATTTTTCACAGCCCTGGTATTATTTTATACATTCAAAGGAATTCAGAGGAACATTCAAAGTTGCATGCAACACTCCAACTGTTGCCTAGGTGTCAGTCTTTGCTCAATAGTACAGCTTGCTTTTGAGTTACAAGGGTGCAAAATTCAACCACCTCTCCATCAGCTTCAGCGCATAATCTAAATTGACACTTCAGCACTTAACTGAAACAATGTAACACTGTGGGAGGTTCCATTTTTAGGCAAGAAGCTAACTGAAACCCTGTGTTTCTACTCACTGTACTGAAGAGAAACAACAGGATAATATGAACAGTAGCAGTACAGTTTTCTTACTGTCCTGACCAACATTTATTACTCAGAAATAAATAAAACTAAAGAATAAATGGAATATCTGGTCATTTCATTGTATTACATCTGGTGCGATCTTGTTGTGTACACATTGGCAAACATTGTGTCGAGACTTTAAAAGTAATTCATTGGCTGAGAGGTACTTTGGGACCTAATGAAGATGTGAAAGGCACTATATCAGGACCTCCCAAACTGTGGGTGACTTTAGGAGTTGTGAACTCCATGGCAGCAATGGTTGTCATAAAGCTGGGGCTGAGTAATAATAGCTGTGGGGTATGGTGGGCATAGCCTAATGGATTGGATTGCTCCCTGAGACCCGATTGCTCCTACTGAAAAGCCTGCGATATAGATTGTTTTTATTGGAGCACAATCCTGCATTTTCATCAACTCTATTGGCCACCTTTTGGTCAAGAATTAAAACCCCCACCTTGTATTCCACCCTCACCAAATGAAGTCTTCTCCTCCTTCAGCAACTTAATCTCACTCCTTCGTCTACTTTGATCACTCAGTAGCTCTCAAACCCAAAATTTAACTTGTGTCACACAAAATTGGAGACAAAATATAGGGTCACATTGGGAAAAGGTCAAGAAAGCACAGTACTATATATACATGCCAATCTTTTACTTTTCTGAACATCTAATTAAAATAGTTCAACTATTTAATGTGCCACCTTTTATTTTGTTCACATAACACCTCATTCCATAATTTCATTTTTCCCCAATGTCCTTTATCCTTTTCTACTAAATCCTTAACTTGTGTAACTTTACTCCATTTCTTGTTGTTGGCTTTTATTTTCCTTGACCTGCTTCTTTGAGCTTATATTCTTTTTAAATTACTTTCCTTTTCACCTGTTTGTCAGTTCATTAGTTTCCTTCATGTTACTCTTCCTTCAGAGTAGCTGCCTTTGCCTAAGTCCTCCATCATCTGCAGAACTAGAGTCCATTAAAAAAGGAAACCTCATCTTGACACCATCCCTACAACTATATGTTGAGCTTCTTAGTTGTCTTGTCCTATACCTTTTTGAGAACATGACTGGGAGATCAATCCAAAGATTACCATATGTAGAAGTATTGCAATAAATGAATCCCTTAATAAAGTGTCTGCCTTTTCCAGAACGTAGGCCTTTCCTTTCACACACATAATGAGTCATCATTCTGAAGTCTCCTGTGGTAATAGTGAATGATGAGAATTTGTCATGCTTAGAGAGGCCTTGTATGCAAAAGGTGGCATGGGCTTCAGGAGGGCACTAATTAACTCTTATTGTGCATACAGTGGTGGGCGCCACACTATAAGAAAGTTGCAAAACATTCGAGAGTGCAGAAGTGATTCACTAGAATGGGTTCCAATATGAGATTACGATGATAGATTGAAAAGGTTGGGACAGTTCTTCCATGCAGCAGGTAATCAGGTAGGCTTATGGAGTGTTAGCCCTTATTTGAAGGGAGTGGAGTATTAGAGTAGGTATGGAGGGTTTGTCTTACAAGTTAAGGTTAAACAGTTTGGAACTGTACTCACTGGGATTTAGAGCAACGAGAGATGATCTCATTGAGACATATAGGATTCTTAAGAGGCTTGATAAGGCAAATGCTGAGGATGTTTCACCTTATGGGAAAGTCTGGGGCCAGAGGGCATTGCTGCAGAATTTAGGGGAGTCAATTTAAGTCTGAGATTAGGAGGAATTTCTTCTCAGTGAGTTGAATGTCTTTGGAACTCCTTGCCAAGAGAGCTGTGAAGGCTGAGTCTTTATGTATATTTAAGGCTGATTTAGATAGATTCTTCATCAGTACGCAGGCGTGGACATGGGGTGTGTTGGATCACCTATGATCTTATTAAATAGCAAAGCAGGCTCAAAGAGCCAAACTGCCTACTCCTATTCTTATTTCTTATGGTCTCATGGATAGAAGAGAACAGAGAGATCTGATTGAGGTTTTCAACATCGTGAGCAGGCTGGACACCATAGATAGGGTGAAGCTGTTTCCATTCATAGAGCCATGGAGATGCACAGCATGGAAACAGACCCTTCGGTCCAACTCGTCCATGCTGTCCAGATATCCTAAATAATATCCTAACTAAATAAATCCATTTGCCAGCATTTGGCCCATATTCGTCTCAACCCTTCCTATTCATATACCCATCCACATGCCTTTTAAATGTTGTAATTGTACCAGTCTCCACCACTTCCTCTGGCAGCTCATTCCATACACACACCACTCTCTGCTTGAAAAAGGTGGCTCTTAGGTCTCTTTTAAATCTTTCCCCCTCACCTTAAACCTATGCCCTCTAGTTTTGGACTCCCCCAACCAGGGGAAAGATCTTGTCTATTTATGCTATCTATGCCCCTGATGACTTTATAAACCTCTATAAAGTCACCTCTCAGCTTCCAACGTTCCAGGGAAAATAAACCCAGCCTAATCAGCCTCTCCCTATAGCACAAACCCTCCAACCCTGGCAACATCCTTGTATATCTTTTCTGAACCCTTTCAAGTTTCACAACACCCTTCCTATAGCAGGGAGACCAGAATTGCAAGCAGTATCCCAAAAGTGGCCTAACCATTGTCCTGTCCAGCTGCAATATGACCTGCCAACTCCTTTACTCAATGCACTGACCGATAAGGCAAGCATACCAAACACTTTCTTCGCTATCCTATCTACCTGCAACTCCACTCTCAAGGAACTATGAACCTGTACCCCAGAGTCTCTTTGCTCAGCAACACTCCCCAGGAGCGTTATACACCTTACTATTAAGGTGTATAAGTCCTGAACAAAAACAAAGTTGCTGGAAAAGCTCAGCAGGTCTGGCAGCATCTGTGGAGGAGAAAACAGAGGTAACGTTTCGGGTCCGGTGACCCTTCCTCAGAACTGTACAAGTCCTTTCCAAAATGCAGTCCCTCACATTTATTCAAATTAAACTCCATCTGCCGCCCATTGGCCCATCTCATCAAGATCCCATTGTACTTCAAGGTAACCTTCTTCATTGTCCACTCTGCACCTCCAATTTTGCAGAGTTACTAACTATACCTCTTATGTTCACATCCAAATCATTTAAATAAATAACGAAAAAGCAGCAGACCCAGCACCAATCCTTGCGTCACACCTCTGATCACAGGCCTCCAGTCTGAAAAGCAACCCTCCACCACCACCTTTGTCTTTTACCTTCGAGTCAATTCTGTATCCAAACAGCTAGTTTTCCTCTATTCTGTGTGATCTAACCTTGTTAACCAGTCTACCATGAGGAACTTTGTCAAATGCCTTACTGAAGTTCACATAGATGATGTCCACTGCACTGCCTTCATCAATCTTCTTTGTTACTTCTTCAAAAAACTTAATTAAGTTACTGAGACACAATTTCCCACACACAAAGCCAAGTAGACTATCCCTGATCAGTCCTTACCTTTCCAAATACATATAAATCCTGTCCCTCAGGATTCCCTCCAACAACTTGCCCACCACCGATGTCAGGCTTATTGGTCTGTAGTTCCCCGGTTTTTCTTTTCCACCTTTCTTAAATAGTGGCACCATATTTGCTACCCTCCAGCTGTCTGGCATCTCACCTATAGTTATTGATGATACAAATATCTCAGCAAGGGGCCCAGCAATCACTTCCCTAGCTTCACAAGAGAGTTCTAGGCTACATCTGATCAGGTGCTGGGGATTTATCCACTTTTATGCATTTTAAGACATCCAGCACCACCTCCTCTGTAATATGGACATTTTTCAAGATGTTGTTATTTATTTCCCCATGCGCTATAGTGTCCCTCTCCACAATAAACACTGATGCAAAATATTCATTTAGCATCTCCCCATCTCCTGCGGTTTCACACATAGGCGGCCTTGCTTATCTTTAAGGGACTCTATTCTCTCCCTAGCTATGCTTTTGTCCTTAATGTACTTGTAGAATCCCTTTGGATTCTTCTTAACCCTATTTGCCAAAGCTATTCATATCCTCTTTTTGCCCTCCTGATCTCCCTCTTAAGTATACTCCTACCGCCTTTATACTCTTCACTCCACCTCTGCGATATATGCCTGACATCGGTTTCCTTCTTTTTCTTGACCGAAACCTCAATTTCTTTCATATCCAGCATTCCCTACACCCACCAGCCTTGCCCTTCACTCTAACAGGAACATATTGTCTCTGGACTCTTCTAAAAGAAACAAGAATGAGCGGATATAGATTTAAAGTGATGTGCAAACAAACCAAGGGTGATGTGAGAAGAAGCTTTTTCACACAGCGAGTTGTTAAGGCCTGGAATGAACTCTCTGGAAATGTGGAGGAGGGAGATTCGATTGAGGCAATCAAGAGGACATTGGACAGATTTTTTGGATAGAAACAGTGTGCGGGATTATGGGGAAAAGGCACTAATTAAGAACATAAGAACTAGGTGCAGGAGTAGGCTATCTGGCCCCTCGAGCCTGCCCCGCCATTTAATAAGATCATGGCTGATCTTTTTGAGACTCAGCTCCACTTACCCGCCCACTCACCATAACCCTTAATTCCTTTACCTTTCAAAAATTTATCCAGCCTTGCCTTAAAAACATTCAGCGAGGTAGCTTCAACCGCTTTACTGGGCAGGGAATTCCACAGATTCACAACCCCTTGGGTGAAGAAGTTCCTCCTGACCTCAGTCCTACATCTGCTTCCCTTTATTTTGAGGCGATGCCCTCTAGTCCTAGTTTCACCTGCTAGCGGAAACAACCTCCCTGCCTCCACCTTATCTATTCCCTTCATAATCTTCTATGTTTCTATAAGATCTCCCCTCATTCTTCTGAATTCCAATGAGTATAATCCCAGTCTACTCAGTCTCTCCTCATAATCCAACCCTCTCAACTCTGGAATCAACCGAGTGAATCTCCTCTGCACCCCCTCCAGTGCTAGTATATCACTTCTCAAGTAAGGAGACCAAAACTGCGCACAGTACTCCAGGTGTGGCCTCACCAGGACCCTATACAGCTGCAGCATAGCCTCCCTGTTTTTAAACTCCATCCCTCGAGCAATGGCAGACAAAATTCCATTTGCCTTTTTAATCACCTGCTGCACCTGCAATCCTACTTTTAGCGATTCATGCACAAGGACACCCAAGTCCCTCTGCACAGCAGCGTGCTGCAATTTTTTACCATTTAAAACATAGTCCATTTTGCTGTTATTCCTACCAAAATGGATGACCTCACACTTATCAACATTGTACTCCATCTGCCAGACCTTTTCCCACTCACTTAGACTATCTATATCCCTCTGCAGACTTTGTGTCTTCTCCACACTTTGCTCTACAAATACAGCAATAGAGATTAATAATAGATTAATAGAGACTGTGCAGGCTCAATGTGCCGAATGACCTCCCTCTGCGCTGCAATAATTCAGCAATCATTCTGCTGCATTGTTTGAAGTCTGAATGAACTAGATTACAGTTCACTATATAAATGGTATCCACCATGGTATTCTGGTCAATTCACATCCCACCCTGGGTGATGAGAGCAGGTGGTGAGAAAACCAAGAGGAGGGAAAAACCTACTTGTCCTCATCCTAATGAAACTACCTGCTGCAGATGCATCTCTTCCCTGGTAGTATTGGTTGGAGAGATGGCCACAGCATGTGTGTGAAGTCAAAATCCCGTCTTCACTTTGAGGATACATTCAATGTTGTGAAGCATGACCACCTTGTTAAATGGGATGGATTTCAAATAGAACCAGCATATGGCCCACTCTACCATAACCATCAAGCTGATCTGTCAAGATTGCAAGAGAGTTTACTAGGAACAGCAACAGATTGATTTGCTTTCATCCTGCCACATCCAGTCACAAATTATGATGGACAATTAAAAAAATAACCAGATGCAGTTCCACAAATATTCCCATCTTGATCGATGGTGAAGCTTAGGATGTCTGTGCCAAAGACAAAGCTGAAGTATTTGCTAGCAGTAACAAGTGGATGATCCACCTCAGCATCATTCAGATAGTCAGCACCACAGATAGTAGCCAAAAACAACTTAAGGGACTGGATACCGCAAAAACTATGGCCCTGACAACATTCCAGTAACAGAACTGAAGATTTGTGGTCCAGAACCAGTCACATCCAAGCCAAACTGTTCCTGTACAACTGGAACACTGGCATCAAGCTGGTACTGTAGAAAATTGTCCAGGTATGTCTTGTGCGCAAAAAGCAGGACAAATCCAATCCAGTTCATTGTCGCCCCAGTCTAACTTTCAAACAGCAGCAAAAAAAATGGAGGGGGGCATTGACAAAGTTGCACTTGCTCAGCAATACCCTGCTCACATGCAATCAATTTGGTCCAAAATGGACAAAAGAGTTGAATACCAGAGGCGAGACAAGTGTAACTGCCTCTAACATTAAGGGCACATTTGACAGAGTATTGCATCAAAGAGCTCCAGCTCAATGGGAGTCAATGGAAAATCAGGAATAAAGCTCTCCATTGGTTGTGGTCATGCCTAGCACATTGGAAAATATTTACAGTTATTAGTGGCCTATTATCTCAGCCACAGGATATCACTGCACGAGTTCCTCAGGGTAGGGCTCTCCACAGCCCAACTATTGCTGCTTCAGCAATGAACTTCCTTCCATCACAAGGGCAAAAATTGGGATGTATAATGGTAATTGCAAAACATTCAGCACTGTTTATAACTCATCAAATACTGCAGCAGCTTGCATCTAAATGGAGAACGATTTGTGCAACATCCAGGCTTGAGCTGATAAGTGGCAAGTAACTTTTCTACTTCACAAATACCAGGTACTAACCATCACCAATGGGAGAATTTAACCACCTTCCCTTGACAGTAAAGATAAATATAAATAAAGCCACATAACAACTCTTGCCACAAGTACAGGATAGAACTAGGAATTCTGCTGCATGTGGTGAGTCACGAATATGACAGAATACTCTGCACGTGCCTGAATAAATGCAGCTCCAACAACACTCAAGCAGCTTGATACCATCCAGAACAAAGAAGCACACTTAATTGGGACCCTCTATAATACCTTTAGCATTTGTTTCCTTCACCACAGACATATCATGACAGCAGAGCTTACTAAACACAACATGCAACGCATGGCAATTTAGCAAGCTGTTTTGACAATAATTTCCAAACATACAACCTTTACCACTCAGAAGGACAAAGGCAGTGGACACACATGAGCACCACCACATTGTAAATTGTAAGTTTCCCTCCAAAAACACACATCTTCCTGACATAGAAATTTATCACTATTTTTCCACTGTCATTGGATTCAATTCCTCAAACTCCCTTCCTAGCAGCACTGCGGATGTACCTACATCCCAAGATCGAAGTGGTTAACAATGCAGCTCACTGCCACTAACTTTTCAAGGCAACTAGAGATGGCAAGAAATGCTGATCCATCAACACCTATGACCCATGAATAATTTGGATACATAAAGAACGATTTAATCATTCAACATTTCTGCAACTTAGTCTAAATAGGCCACTTGGCACTCCTGGTTGAAGATGAATGAAAATACTTCGGCCTTACCTTTTGCACTGATGTGCTGGGGTCCCCCATCATTAAGGATGAGGATACTTGTGAAGTTTCCTTTGTCTGTTAGTTGTTTAATTGTCCACCACTGTTCATGACTGGATACTTCGCTCTACTAAAATTAATTGTCAAACAATGTTGATATAAACTGTAAAAACATATTGCTCCAGACTCACCATTTCCTTCACCGTTATATTCCAGACAATCTTCAAACATAACCTTCATATCAGCAACAAATTCTTCTTTCACAGTATATTGCTTTTCATTAAGTTTTCTCTCAATGGTGGATAGATCCATAGGTGTCTAAAATGTTAAACACTATTTGAGGTGATTGCGAAAAATTGTTTAATACTGCATGCCAAGCAATGGATGTTCAAGAGATTTCTTTAAAAAACGCACAAAAACTGTTTTATGGTATGAATGACTTAATTTTCATAGCTAATCTCTCTGGTTTCAGTTACATATTGCTCCACTGTTGTTCTACTGTACATATGGGTATTAAGAAGCCACTGAGGCTTTAAGATCAGAATTTGGTCAAGTGAAATGAGATTGTATAATCTCAATCCATGTCCTAGTAACTGAGGACCTATAGTATCAATCTATTCCTTAAACAACATTAACTGGCAACCATATTCAAAGTACATTGAATAACTGGGAAAGAAAATGGCAAAAATGTCAGGATTGCTGCAACAGTCTTCTGAAGTCAGGCATATTGTACAGCAGAATGTTGGGGCTTTAATTTGTATGTAACTGTTTTGCACTAGAATATGCTTCATGCTGACACGAGGTACTTGAAATGGAAGTGTTTAATGCATGAGCACTAATTTCCCTAAGCTTTGAGATCAACAAAAGTGATATTTTAAATAGAAAGCAGATTCTGCTCATTATTGATTCACAGAAATTCACTCAGTTTATTAATGAAGGTGTCCTATTTGCATGCCACGAGAGTTGGTCCAAAATGCCAGCAGTTGCTCAATGCATAACATGAATTTATTATTACCAGGATAACATTAGAATTACTTTACAGTCTACACTTGGAAATGGGCAATCCAAAGGAGACTAATTTTTTTCATGCCACAATTCAGCACATGTACTTTATAATTAAATTTAATGGATGGCACCAATTCAAATTGTAGTCTCTCTTTGCTTATCACAGCAAACAAAGGTAAACAAGGAAAATAACAGTTGACATTAATCCATAATAAGTAGATATAAATGATCCCATATTTCTTCTAGAAACACTTTTGAAATGTTATGCCTAATGATCTCTACAAAAAAACTACAAATCCTGTACTTAATCTGTAACTCATTGTAAACCCATAAGTAGTAGTGGTTGTATTTTGGCAATTTCAATAAAGTCTGGCTGAGTTACTTCTTTTTCCTCATTTTTACCGAGACAATCCACCCAAAATACATTCGATAATAAATGTTAATTAATTAAATAATCAATAAATAAATATGGGATGCAACAAGAACAATATTCTTACTTCAATTATCTCGTAGTAATTTGGGGCATATGATTCATCTACAGGCTCAAGGAAGGGCCAAGAATCCTTGTGGGCTTTCACAGCATCTAGGACTGATGGAGGAAGAAAACAAATGAACCTCAACATACGATGTAAATAAATTCCTACTTGTAAAAGGACATCCAAGTTATTTAAAATCAAACCTTTTTTTAAAGAAAACTTACTTGCTTACCTTTATACATAGCAATGTAATCTTCATCCAGTTCAAATCTACAACAGAAGAGATTTAAAATCAACGAATAATTTACTTTCCCTGTCACCAATTAGGTTTCTCTAACTTGGTTGAATTATTTTTGGTCTGAGATAACTTCCAATTTTAACAGAACTCAATGCATAGGAGGAAGATTAAAAAAAAGCACCACTTAGAATAAAAATACACAGCACTTGTCGACACAATCTACACACATTACCAGTGCACACTAAATAGTGCTTCTTATTAATATTTCTGAAATAGTAAATTTTGTCTCAGAGTGGTACAATTAAGAATAGTCTGATAGTGAGAACCACAAATCAACATCAGAAGTCTGTGTACCAGTAGTGGGCAGCACTCTAGCGTACTCTGTAAAGCTCATAATTCTGAAGCATATTCTGTTAGTTTACAGAAGTACCAAATGGCATATACATTCTATAGGTCCTCAAATGATTTGTTTTAATTGCAAATTATAACAGACACAAAGTGAAGAGAAATGAGAAGCAGAAGAGTGTAAATGATGAATTATGCAGCAATAGTTTGATCTTTAAATGCTTAATGCTATTTTGTTGAGGAGCATGAGCACAGCTTTGCACAAATGGTAAACTTACTAACTGTGCACTTTTAATTTGGAAGCTCACCTGCTGGGTGATGTTGGAAAATCATATACATAATGATTAGAATTTGAAACATGCTACCACAATGTGTGATGTTACAGTATAGCTGCCTTTAAGAATAAGCTAGACAAGTACATGAGGGAGAAAGAAACGGAAGGATATTGTGATAGGGTTAGGTGAAGTAATAGAAAACGAAGCTCATGCACAACATATTGACACCATCATAGGCCAGTTGACTTAAAATGGGTGATCACACTGCAAATTCTACATAATGAATAGAAACCGTAGTGTGCACACATAATGTCTCCTTGTGCACCTGACTGGTAACGCTTCTCATCAGAAACATACAAAAGTAAATTCTTTTATCTCAGGTTATACTTCATGAGAAAAGCTAAAATTCCATTAGTCTGGTGGACTTTACACATGCTGTTAAGTAGTAGCTGAAAGGCAACTGTTTTGAATACTAATATTAAAACAAACATTATACTGGGGATGCAATTCCCTTTTTGTCTACAACCAGAAACTAAACCCATGGTTGAATCCTCATTGATGAGAAAACATGGCTGCCATATGGCTTCCACCATCATGTGCATAATAATTCCTTTAATTCAATTTGAAATACCATGCAATTCTCTCTTATTTAATTATCAACCTCATAAATATCATCCAGATGGGGTTTTGCAGCTTGATTCCATTAACCATCAAGCAACTTCTTCCACATTGAGGCTTTATGCAAATTTTATTATCTTTTGTTATTTTCAGGAATAATCAGTGACGGTACAGAAGACAAACTCAGCGTTCACTATCCACGTGCCCAAGAAAATACATACAAGTCTTTTGTCTTCTTATCTTTCTTTTTAGGGAACAGTGGTTCAAGGTTCTTCAGTTCAGGAGGCAATTCTTTTCCCTGAGAAAGTAACCGGGCTCGCTCTTCTCTCATCTTCCTCCTTTTAGCACGGCCTATAGATAGAGCAGCAAATAGACCTTTAGAAAATCACTTAAAGTGAAAAAATGTGCAAACCTGCCTTGGAAGATAGTTGCACCTTCAGCTTAAAGGTCAAAATGACTAAACAAAAATAACCTATTTACTTGAAAAAGTAATTATAACATTGGTATATAAATGTCAAGATTCTTCAAAAATAGAAAATAATCGTTGAAATTTCCATCTAGAGATGTTACAGTTTTCTAATAACTCAACAAACTAAAAGGTTGAATTTTGGGCATTAGAAGTACACTGTTCCTTCTTATTACAATATTTCATGTCAGTGAACATTAAAGAATAAAGCATACAACACATTTTTCTACTTAGTTGAAGTATCCTTATTCCAAGGGAACTTAATTATTTTACCATTCTTAGCATTGTACTGAAGCTTTAGATTAGTGCTAGCATTCCTGTATCAGGGTAAGAGCTGTAGGATGCCAGACAATTCTAGTAAGTATAGACAGGACAGCCAGCTCTGAAATATAGGTTTGCATTCAGTGGTATATTTGTATCAGCTGGATGTGGGTGCCCATCCTCATTGTATGCTGACGATCCACAAAACCATTCCACCATTTAGAAATAACCATACTATTCATGAGAATAAAGATTGTTACGATAGGGGTAACACAGCATGGAGCTGGAGGAGCACAGCAGGCCAGGTAGCATCGGGGAGCAGGAAAGTTGACGTTTCGGGTTGGGACCCCTCTTCAGAAATTATGATAGGGGTGAACTTCACGGCTTCTCATTTTGTTAATTTGCTTGTGTGTCCTATTACAACCTCAGGGTTAACATAGGGCAGGGCACAAAGATACAAAAATTACATCCTATTCTCCAAGCTCAAGCTCAGCCACATAAATAAACTTTGCCAAAATCTCTTTCAATTCAATAAAGATCTGACATGTATCCAAACGATATTCTTACTTTTGGGCAGTGCTGTGTAATTAGGTGCAGGACCCTGCAACAGGCTGCATTCCTGCTTCATGAACCATTCACTGCCACTGCTCTACTGCTAGTCATTCCAGATTTATACCTTCTACAGCTTTGACTCTTTCCTCAAATTCCCTCCTCCTCTCTTCTTCCATGAGTTGCTCTTGTTCCTTTTTCTGCACAGCCAAAAGTAGTTGACGTTCTGCTTCCTCCTCTCTTCGCTTTTGTTCTTCTACCTTTGCAATAGCAGACATTTTTTCCTGAAATATGCATAAACACCTAATTGGCTTTTATATTATAGTATCAGGGCACCATTACACAAGGTTTCTCTCCAATACTTCTTTCTCGGAAATTTTAGGAAGACCAAAATATAGTGGAGTAGAATTATGCTTAGAGTGTGATTATGATATTGTGCTCAAAAAGCACTCAAATTTGTGTTTAGTTCAGTTCAACTTACAGGTGAAAATAATTCGCGTAATTGAAAATGTAAAACATTTGATGAATTGGAGCTATAGGGCAGCATAACAGAATAGAATTGTTTATTTTGTTTTCCTTTGCATTTAAAGATATTTCTTAATATATTTAAAAGTGGCAGCTTGGGACAATGATATTAAATTAGCTTAAAACAAGTATTATCACCAAAAATAAGCATTTTTAATGAAGGTGTCCAATCTTCCACCCAAGTAAGACCACGTAAAATCAATAAAAACAACTTCAAAACAAAGTATTCTGAATTACTGGTGTATACTGGTCAGTTTCTTATTAAAGCTTTTTCAAATGCCTACGAGTGCCTGTATGCCTAGGAATATGAAGACCATTTGTAGAGCCTTCTTGAGCCAGGGTGCAACTTTTCAATTTTGACCAGGAGGAAAGGCCAGCTTTGTTGGGTGGGATCTGATTTAGGCAAATTAAAACTCAAATTAGTGTAACACATGAATGTCAATGGTTTGGGGCACAACTCATCTACTTTTAAAGTTCTCTGACCAACTGGATAACTTCACTCAATTCCACCCCAACGTGCTGACATTACTAGTGTAAATGGGTATGGACTCTGACCCTGTACTTTTAGGAAAGTAACTGTAGTTAACTGTATTCTAAAAAGATTTCTTTTGATTTAGTCTGTGTACTGATTTTTGCACACAATCTAGGGAAATCTATATTGCTAAGGGAAGCTATCTAGTTGAGATAAGATTCCTGGACTCAACATAACTGCATCAGAAATTCCCTCACGCTTTCGAATTCTTTAAAAAAGTACATATCTATTCGGCATTTAGGGGTTGTTGATAAAGCTAGCTAGTTGCCATGCAAGTCATGCGCATGTACCAGAATGGAGTGAAGTCTACTATTTACACATTCTCTACCTAGAGGGACAAAATTGATTAACATTATTGCCTGCCTTGTGAGAAAGAATTCTTCTGTTGCTTCTACAAATTGGTCTTCATCTCCAAGATAAAAAGGAATATACCTCATACTGATTCTGGAATGTTCAGTTTCCTATTTATAATGAGAGGACTTTGCACTTGACCAAAAATTTGAGTCAAAGTTTAACTGGGAAGTTTTACCCTTTGTAACATTTCCAAAACAATTTAAAGTATCACTTAAGTACTGTATTTCCTCTTCTGAACAATTGAAAAGTGTTAACATTCCACTTTGACAGAGAAGAACATCATTAAGAATCTATGCATATCTCCAGTATTCATTGCTGCAGTAAACTAGCGAAAGGTTTCTCGTGGAGCATATGAACCTATAAAAGAGACATGTGTATGGCTGTGTATTTCAGTTCCAAGGAGAGGTTTAAATTCTTCCTCAGGAGCTGATCTCAGCTGTTAACGGATGGTTTTTCACTGAACTGAGTACCACTGTTGAAATTTACAGCTGTACGTAGTACACAATGGTTTTGGAGGCATTCTGTATTCCAGCCCTCCTTTAAAGAACCAGTTAAATTAGTTGTGCCAAGTGATTAAATATCAAACAACTTCAAAAGGTATCTGGAAGAATTTATGATAACAAGGTGTAGAGCTGGATGAACACAGCAGGCAGGCCAAGCAGCATCAGAGGAGCAGGAAGGCTGTTTGGCCTGCTGTGTTCATCCAGCTCTACACCTTGTTATCTCAGATTCTCCAGCATCTGCAGTTCCTACTATCTCTGGAAGAATTTATGACTGCTTTGGCAAGCAAAATATGTCTTTCCCTTCATTGTTATCCCTGAACACATGCAGAAATAATGCAGTTGCACAATCATTTAAGGCTTGTGTGAGACTTGCTCAGTGAAGAGGTAACTGCCTTTTGCTGCAAACCCAAAAAACCTTGGAACGGCCCCAAATTGAAATCCATACATCACATTTGAGCAACTTCCAATTAGACCAATTATTTGGTTGCATTTAATGTTTAGAAAATGAACACATTTACTCTAATAGCTTCAGTTGCCAAATTATCTATTGGTGATAATGATTATTAGACTGAGTTTGCAACATTGAGAGTCTTTTCTCCAGTTCCTCCTTAAAAACCTTGAATAACTCTAAGTGGTTCACACATGATATTGATGCACAAGGATTTTTCATCCACTCTTCTTGAAGCTGCCGATTCTTTGCTTGGATACAGTTCCACAGATATCAGCCTTTCTACAGAGCTTTTATTAAGGGTCTGGAATTAAGAATCCAATAATGACCATGTCACTGATTGTCAGAAAAACTCAACTAGTGAACTCAGATAGTAAGAAATGCAGATGCTGGAGTCAGAGATAACACAGCGTGGAGCTGGAGGAAGACAGTAGGCCAGGCAGCATCAGGGGAGCACCTTTAGGGAAGGAAACTGCCATCTTTACCTGGTCTGGCATACCGAGACTCCAGACCCACAGCAATGTGGTTAACTCTTAATTGCCCTCTGAGCAACTAGGGATGGGCAATAAATGCTGGCCTAGCCAGCGATGCCTTCATCCGATGGATGAATAAAAACGAAAGCACTTCCAGTACAGAATACTAGTTAGCAACTAGCTAACCATATATAAACTAAGTTATATATAAATTACATAAACTGTATGAATTTGAAACAAAGCCAGAGCCGCCTTAGTCTCTATGAATGTTGTTCATTCAACTGACCCAAAACCATACATTAATGACTGTTCCTGGTATCCAACAAGACTACTGGATAAAGTGATGCAATACGTGTGGTCAACCATTTAGTTTAAAATAAGCAGTATTCTTGTTCGCATTACTGAATTTCCAATCTCAGGCAGACCCTCACTGCATGATGCAAGCAGACTGGGTATTTCCTTACCGGCAGGGAAGGGGAAAAAAAAAAATCAGAGGCAATTCTATTACTGAGCAAGTCTCAAACATTCCCTAAATGATTGTGCAACTGCATTATTTCTGCATGTGTGTTCAGGGATAACAATGAAGGGAAAGACATATTTTGTTTGTCAAAGCAGTCATAAATCTGCCAATGTGGTATACTGCATCCGCTGTACCCGGTGTGGCTTCCTCTACATCGGGGAAACCAAGCGGAGACTCGGGGACCGCTTTGCAGAACACCTACGCTCGGTTCGCAACAAACAACTGCACCTCCCAGTCGCGAACCATTTCAACTCCCCCTCCCATTCCTCAGACGACATGTCCATCCTGGGCCTCCTGCAGTGCCACAACGATGCCACCCGAAGGTTGCAGGAACAGCAACTCATATTCCGCTTGGGAACCCTGCAGCCCAATGGTATCAATGTGGATTTCACAAGTTTCAAAATCTCCCCTCCCCCCACCGCATCCCAAAACCAGTCCAGCTCGTCCCTGCCTCCCTAACCTGTTCTTCCTCCCACCTATCCCCTCCTCCCACCTCAAGCCGCACCTCCATCTCCTACCGACCAACCTCATCCCGCCCCCTTGACCTGTCCGTCCTCCCTGGACTGACCTATCCCCTTCCTAACTCCCTACCTACACTCATCTTTCCTGGCTCCATCCCCGCCTCTTCGACCTGTTTGTTTCCTCTCCACCTATCCTCTCCTCTATCCCTCTTCTATCCGCCTCCCACTCTCTCCCTATTTATTTCAAAACCCCCTTCCCCTCCCCCTTTTCTGATGAAGGGTCTAGGCCCGAAACGTCAGCCTCTCTGCTCCTATGATGCTGCTTGGCCTGCTGTGTTCATCCAGCCTTGCACCTTGTTGTCTCGGATTCTCCAGCATCTGCAGTTTCTACTATCTCTGATCCAATAAGTGTGATCCTTTCTGAATTTCAGGAGGAAGCACAGCTTACGTATCACAGATCAACAACAAATCCTGGAGGGTATGTCCTGAATGCATAATTCAAGATCATTAATGTATTTTGCTAAAATTCTCAGTCATATCTATAAAATACTATGCATTCTATGTTGTGAAGACCCTGCTGGAGCATGCAGAGGTTCCTATGATACACTTTTCCCATTGTGTTCCACTGTGTTATCTACCATCCAATCAAACGGTATGAGTCATCATTCACAGATGCAGAAGGACTTTGGCGTGTCTTTAAAATAGTAAAACATCTTCTGCAGTTCACTTAACCTTATTAATAATATGCCTGCTATACAGAATTAGGATGTAGTGTGTCAAGAAGACCTTTTCGTAAAACAGCATCCTATTGATCAGTAAAACATGGAAAATGTGAAACCTTACAGCATCCCCTTGCATCTCACCGTAGAGAACAAATTCTTAGTGTTATGATCATCATACTCAGATCCAAAATTGGTAAGAGATATTTTCTTTAAAAAATGGACATACGACGTTGCACAACAGCAAACAAAAAACTTTCTTTGGAGATTCTCACTGAAAGAGTACCATTTGCATCTCTAGGATTCTGATTGAGGAGCTATTGTGAACAACTTAAATTATGACTAAAAGTGGAATTTGGTATCACTTTCCCTGCTCCTTCCAGTTCCAAAATAATGCCAGATTGGATCTTTAAGGTAATTGTGCAAAATAAGGTGTTGAAGGATGACAACATTTTTTTAAGCATCTGGCATTATTTTAATTGTATGTAGAATAGTGGGGAAGAAACAATTATCCTTTGCTCAGATATTCTAGTTCCTAGGATGAACAAATGGCATAAAGGGTGATATCAGTGGTTCATGCATCATTTACTGGAGATTCTGCAGTGTATAAGCATGGCTTGAAGACCATCTATTCAAACAGGAGATAGAGGTAGTGGGGCTCCCTGGAACAATGAAGCATTAACTATTCCCTCCTATTTCTAGTACACATGAAGATGCATGATGTTCATAGAACATGCAGCACGTCAGGATTCCAGTTAAGGCGATAAAAAAGGCCAAGATGTAAGCCCATATTCATCCTTCGGTCATCTTTTCAGGCTCAAAGCTGTTGTGGTATTCAATTCTAGACTCAAAACTAAATTTTCCATGCTACCTTACATAAGAAGTAGGATAGGCCATCCAGCTTGATCAATCATTCAACAGATTACAGCCAATCGGATTGCTACCTCAATTCTATATGCCTACCTACCTACTAATCTTCCACACACTGGCTTAACAAGAATCTACCAACCTCTGCCTTAAAAATATTGAAGGACTCTGTTTCAACCACCATTTTGAGGAAGAAACTTCCAAAGACTCATGACCTTTACAACTTTTACTCTTTCCAAAATCCAACAGGATATGAATCTAACTCGTCCAACCTTTCCTAATAAGGCAACCCTCTCATTCTAGGTAATAAGCTGATTCTGAATTGCCTCCAATGCATTTGTATCCTTCCTTAAATAAGGAGACTAATACTGTGCAGAGTATTCTAGAAGCCATCTCACCAGTGCCCGTTTTAACTTTACTATTGCCTTCACACTTTTATATTCAATTCTTCTTGTGATAAATAATGACATTCAATTAGCCTTCCCAAATTTTGGCTGTACGTATGTAATAATCCTTTGCAACTTGTGCACAAGGACACCCGTGTCCATTTGCAATCTCTCACTATTAAATACTATGATTTTATTTCTTCCTGTCAAAATGAAACATTTCATATTTCGCATACAATATTCCACACACATCTGTGCCCACTCACTTAACATATATACAAGCAATTCCTGGGTTGCGAATAGGTTTGATTCTTAAGTACATTCTTAAGATGATTTGTATGCAAATTGGGGCACAATATAGGACAATATAACATAGCAATTCATAAGTACAGAGAAATGTTAATATGTTGGATCTTTAGAATTAATAATAATAGACCTCTATATGGGATCTCATCCTTAAGTGGGACGCTCCTAAGTTGAGGATCCCCTTTACATGTTTTTGTAGCCTCCTTATATCCCCTTCATAATTTATCTTCCTATTAATCTTTGTGCCATTATCTTAATATTCCCATAATTCATAACATTAACAGCATCAGTGCAAATGTATTATGGAATATGTATGGTGATAATAGAGACAAAAATAAAAATATTGTTCACCTACCATGACTTTTGCATTCTTGTCGGGAATCTTCTAAAGAAGGTACTTCTTGGGTTACAATCGTGGATTCACTGTAAAATACCATTCAGTAACTTGAAAACCTACCTGCCTTCATCTATGACACTACTATATTATTCACCAGACTCCCCATTGGGAAGTTGTCCCATTTTCATTATCTGTTACAAAATTATAAACAAGTATGAAAGGTTCAATCACAAAGGAAACCTTTATCTCCATACGATAACTTCCCATTTCGATGCCCTCCAATGTGTTTATGGGTGATGGGACGGTATATGGATAAGGGTCATTGTAGGTATTTACTTAAACAATGCCCTAGAACATCATTCTCATTCGTCAATGATGGAGGCACACTTAAGACAGAATGTGATAAAAAAAAGGCTTGAGCAAGAAAGAGAGATGGAAATAAACAGTTACCAAGAAACAAAGAAAATAATAATAAGTGAAAGATAACAAGAGAAAACGGAAAGGTTAGAGAGAAAAAGAGGAGAAAAATTATAGATACAAAATGCAACATTAAGGAGAAGTGTGTTTTAGAAAAGCTTAGTTTAAGTGATCATAACTTAAGAACCATAATTTAATGATATCAATTATTAAAATTATATCAATTTTGAATTAGAAAGACATGTATAGGTGAGATAACAAAGTGTACAGCTGGATGAACACAGCAGGCCAAGCAGCATCAGAGGAGCAGGAAAGCTGATGCTTCGGGCCTAGACCCTTCTTCAGAAAAATGTGTATAGGTGTCAGCTTTAATGCACAGCCTTCAAAATGAAGTAGTAACTGCAATAAATGCTGGAGGTTCCACCCTTTAGACGGAATCAGAACCGAATCTTCCCCTGCGTTATCAAACGTACTGGAAAGATCCAAAGCCACAGTTTAAAGAGGATCAGACGAATGAGCTCTTCTAGTATTTCTGGTAATTCTTTTCCTGAACCAACATTAGTGATCAAAACTAGGAGTCCGATTAGGTTATTTGGCCTTTTGAATATGCTCCAGCATTCAATGTGATCATGGCTGATCCTCTATCTCAAGGTCATATTTTCATTTTCTCCAGATATTCCTTGATGCCTTTAATAGCTAAACATTTATCAGTCTCTTTCTTAAATATACTCAGTGACCCAGCTTAGGCAGCCTTCTGCGATCACAAATTCCAGAGGTTGACGACCCTCAGTGAAGAAATGTTTCCTCATCTCAGCTCTAAACGGCCTACCCTATATCCTGAAACTTGGACCCCTAGTTCTAGACTCCCCAGTCAAGGGAAACATCCTCCCTGCATTGAATCTTTATAGCCCTGCTAGAATTTTAAAAGTTTCAATCAGATCTTCTCTCATTTTTCTAAACTGCAGTAAATACAGGCCTAGTAGAACCAAACAAAATATTTGGTCACTTATTTTATTGCAGTTTGAGGCCTGGATACTTTCCAGGTCTTTCTGCATATGAGCACAGGTTGTTTTAGTATGGAGTTGTTGCAATTGGTGTTAAACATTGAGCAATCATTACGGGTATATTCCATACAAAGGAGGACTGCAACAAAATACATCAAGCCATTAAAAAGTTGACGAATCAGCATGCAATTGATAAATGAATGTCAACATAAATAATTGAGTCGTAGTACATTTTGGTAGGAAGGATAATGCGGTCACAGATTTCTCAACAGTAAGTGTCTAAAATTGGGTAGGGGGCAGAATGATCTAGGATTACAAATACACAAATCACTACATGATATCAGACTGAAAGATTTAATCTGTCAGGGAAGTTTAAAAAGGCTGTGATTCTTTCCTCTAGAGAAAGGGAGACTTAAGCGATAACTTGGTAGTGATCTATTATATTGTGGAAAGACTTTATAGATGAATTTTTTTTCTCACTTGCAAGCAAGAACTGAACTAACGGTCATAAATACAAGAAGATCACTATGAAATCTAATGACAAATTTAGGAGGAAACATTTTACTCAGTAGTTAGAATGGTGAACTTGAGTGATAGTTGAGGCTAACGACATAGATGCAAGGGGAAGGTGGATAAATACAGGATTAGAAGTGGTTTACAGGGAACATATCAACATGAGCCCATTGAATAGCACAATACTAGAAGTCCCAATTTCAACGTAACTATTTGCTTTCAGCAGTTATAGAACTTTATTTAAAAGATCATTTTGATTCACCAGTTATTTTATTTTTTTTAAAAAGAGCCATGGTAACTTCTGCTAGGTGCTTACATAGGATAATATGGTGTATAATTATTTTGATGTATCCAATATAATGCTGCTATATCTCCAGTTTTCTCACAAGATGCCATCAGGGTTGTCTTGGGGCGAAAACCATTTGTAATTTATATTAAATTGAAATATGCACGCATTCCAATTTTAAAACTGAAATGTGTTGGTGCTGCCAGCTGTCGTAGTAACTGATTTTAACTACTTTATCCATTTCAGGCAATCACACCACTTACTTTTTTTCCCATGTAGAAAGGAGGAATATGTGTCATTTTGTGCACCATTTCTAGTTCTTGTAACAATTCTTGCACAAAACACATCTAAAGAATTTTTGACCTTGCCGACACAACTTTCAGTTTTGTGTGTTCATCAGCATTGCACCTTGTTTCATAAAAGATTTTTTCTGGAATCACTAATATCAGAATTCCTTTCACTTTTCCATTGATGTTGATTTTTTTTTTTATTTTCTTTTAAGCTAGAGACAAGTTATACTTCTGTTTTGACAACCTGGAGTATGGAATTGAAATCCTTTTTCGATGTTGGACATGAATAGAATGAGGCTGAGCCTATTGAATCAGCCACACCCAAGCTATTAAGTAAATGTGCTATTTAAAGTAAATGCGAAACAATTCACCTCACAGTTGTAAAATAAATATCTTCCAATTTTTTCCGCTTTGATGGTCGGCCTCTCTTTTTAGGTTTCAAGTTGATAAGTTTGTAATTGGAACTATAGGTATTTAGTTTTCCATTTTCACTGTAAAATTGAAAAACTTCAATTAACATTGGTGTCATCAATCACAGCTATTAACTATCCTTACAATATAAAATGCATGATCAATGTAACCCTAATGCATAAAATTTTTGATTTGCTTACATCAATGTATAGAAAATTACATCCTGATATTATCTTGGCTGTGTAAACTTTGTTTCCTTATCACATTTGGGCCATCTTTATTACAAATTAACATATTTTTGAACATTTTAACTGCCAAAATATACTTAGTGGATGATGTGCTGTAGAAAGAGGGAGGAAGAAGTGGACAAGATAGTAAAGATGCCCCAGAGCAAAATGCAAACACTGTGACTGAGAGTAGAGAAGAGATGTCATTGAAAAGTAGATGTTAACTCTAAACATTATTATGAGAAAATAGGCCAGATTTACTGAGAGCAAATCCATGCAAACAAAACAGTGGGTTGAAGTTGATTGAAATGGAAATTAGAGTTTGCGGTCCAAAGTTGTTGAACTCAACTGCCTAAGTGGACAGTGAGGTGCTGTTCCTCTAGTTTACATTAGGCTTTGCTGGAGCGCGGCAGCAGACCCAGAACAGAAGTCTAACATGAGAGGAAGAAAGCATTTTGATATGACCAGCAACCTAAGGTCAGGCATTGGTTGGGAGTCGTCACATGTGGAAAAGGGAAGATGTGTTGGAAGAACCCCTGTGGAAGGTGGCATTGTTATAACAGATGCAAGAGTGGCAGAGAAACTGGGGTGAACGGAGTGGAGTTCTTACAGGAAGCAGGGGGTGAGGAAGAGTAGTTAAGGTAATAGTGAGAGTTGATGGGTTTGTAAAGGTTATTAGCTACCCAAGAAACGGTAACAGAGAAAGCAATGAAGGGACGAGTCAGAGATGTAACAGGTAACGGTGAGATAAGGATGGAAATGGGATGCAAGGTTGACAGATGTTTCAGAATCCAGACAGCATGGAGCAGATGCAGTCATCAATATATCAGAGAAAGAGTCATCAGAGAATCATGGGACAAAGAATCAGCCACACCCAAGCTATTAAGTAAATGTGCCCTCAGTTTCTCACACTCTGTTTCAGCCCCTCTGTTTCTTGCACTTGGTTTCAGCAGCTCTAAATCAGCATCTCAGTTTCTCTCTCTCTGTTTCAGCCCCTCAGTTTCAGCACCTCTGTTTCTCGCACTGTGTTCCAGCCCCTCTGTTTCTCACACTCTGTTTCCGCCCCTCTGTGAAACAATTCACCTCAGTTGTAAACTAAACGTCTTCCAATTTTTTCTGTTTTGATGAAACCTATACCCATACTTTTTGCTGGAAAAAATGTGTCAACTAAAGGAGAAACTAATCTCTAAGTGTGAACAGCTCAGCTGGCGGGTGGGGGAGAGAATCTGGTGGTGGACGAGGACTGTTTGTTTCTTTTCAAGGACAAATTGAAGAACCCTCTGGCCATCTTACTGATGAACCGAGGTATAACTGGATTGCACATTTAAGAAGTGGTGGCAGCTGGGGTCAGGAAACTGAAAATTGTGTAACTGCTGTAGAACGTGAGAAGACTCAAGAATGTACGTGGGAACAGACCGGACAAGAGGAGAAAAAAAGTAGAAACTTCTTCTTGGGAAGAAGCGTAGAAACAGAACAAAGAAAATAAAAGTAGAAGCAGGCCATGCAGCCCACTGAGTATGCTCTGCCATTCAACATAATCATGGCTGATGTTGTATCACAATATCATACTCCTGCTCTCTCCCCCCTTTGACAACTTTACCCTTTAAAAAATTTTGATTTCTATTTAAATTATGCCAGCTGCATTGTAGAAATAGGCTATGTAGCATTGGAGGACTAGAAGGTAGGTTGCTGTGGAAGGAAGATCTCCAGAGGAGATGAGGTCAGGGACGGTTGTGAAAACAACAGCTGTTCAGTGGCAGGGTCATGGTCTGGGGGAGGCAGGACCAAGTGTCAGGGGATTGATGTTCAGCCTTTACAAAGTGAAGGCTGGTATGCCAGACAATAACAGCATGACTCTAGTCAGCAGGTTTGATAAAATCAGGGTTAGACCTGAGAGAACAGAGTACAGCAAGTTCATTGGGAAGTATGTTAGAATGGGTGAGGATGAGAGAAAAGGTCTTAAGGTGGCTGATGTCACATTGTCAGTTCTTGAAGAAGAGTATTAAGAATATCCTTGACAGGTTCACCAAAGCCCAGCCTTAGAAACAGTGGAAGTTTTAATCCAATGAAAAAGGTACACAGAAACAAATACATGGATTAACTTGCGTAATCAAAAGTACTTAAGCATTACATTTCTTCCATCTGATTTTTCTCCAGTGTGAAAGATGGTCCCTCTTTGTATAAACGAGTGCCATAGAAATACCAATAGGTTGCTCCAATGGCATCTTCTCCTAAAGGTTCCACTCGCAAATTATCAGCATCCAGACCCTGACAGACAAAGACAAGTAAAAAAAAGTCATACACTTAAAAATTCTAAATAAGCACTGCACAATATTATGGCTCCAGAATTGTTCCAGTGCATTGATAAACCAACCACATTATAAAGGTAACAGATGATTAAAGATTTTGGAATATAAGTTAGGAACTACCAGGCATCACAGGAAATGATAACAACCACATCATCCACAAGCATCAGAAGGAGAATAGATTAAATAGTAAAACTATTTGCCAAGTTGATGACCAGAATTAAAGATCAACTTTTATGAACTCCAGGACTTTTCATTTTATTAGAAGTGAATAAAAGATTAATCAAAGTGCTTAATCTTATGGCAGGATTTCATTAAACAAATGAAAGTCATCTCCACTGCAAGCTAAACCTGTAGCTAGCAGATATAAATTTAACATGGTCTTCTGAAGGAGTGGCTTCACAAAACTACACTGGCATGAAGACATGGAATGTTTTACCAAAACAGCGGCATTAATAGAATCCATTGCAATAACTAAGAGTAAAGTGAATGCATATCAGAACAGAATAAGAAATGAAAGTATTAGAGGAATGGAATTAAGTGGCTACTTTTGTCAGAAAGCTGCTGGGGGTGAACTGATCAAATGGCCTCCTTGAGTGCTGTTGCTGTCAAATTCAATGCTTTTAGAAGCGCACAAATAAAGTATAGAAGCAGGATAGAACAGATCTGATATGGAAATTTTTGAATCAAAGAAAAATAACAAGGCTGTCCCAGACCCAGCATTAATAAATAGCCTGATGGGGAATAGTGTCAGATATAAAAGCATACAGATGTGGATGTGATTTTAACAGGAGGTTTTTGCTTCTGCTTTGTGTTGAGCTTTAAGTTGTGGTGATTTTCAGGCAATTGTAAATATTTTGCTGATACTTAAAATCTGTGCTCATAAAAGGAACAATGCTTTCTTGAGTGAGGAATTACTGGGCCTATGGGGCTCTTTGCAGGAATGAAATTACTTTGTAGAATGAGAAAAAAGGAGAAAGTTTATTCCGTAAGTAGTTAGTTTCAGTTCATAGTGTGAAACAAACACCACCTCTTCCCCTGAAATTGTACCTTTAAAAGATCAAACACATCATCTGCATCTAATCTGT
Organism: Rhincodon typus; assembly: GCF_021869965.1. Classification (NCBI taxonomy): domain Eukaryota; kingdom Metazoa; phylum Chordata; class Chondrichthyes; order Orectolobiformes; family Rhincodontidae; genus Rhincodon; species Rhincodon typus. The sequence goes on along the minus strand of NC_063349.1, from coordinate 25,500,149 downwards.
AGTCGCATAGCCTGTGCAACAGCTCAACACGTAAACGAATGGGTAATTCTTTGAACTTGGTGTTTTTCAGTGGATTTGGTCTCCCTTCCTCAAGTTCCCATCGATGTTTAATAATGTCTTCCAGGTACATGTCACAACTGTCAGGTCTGGGGGCAAAGCATACCAACTAATTAGAAATCAAACTATTCCATGCTCCAAACAGTAAACTTTTCATCTGTGTTTTGGTGGTAAAAACGAGAGCTCGCCAGGCATTACATAACACACTATTATCCATACACAATTATCCATACAATACACATTATGTATGGCACAGAAACGAGCTAATAGGGCCAACTAATCTACTGTGGCATTCATGTTCTGTTTAAGCCTCCGCACATATATCCTTATTTAAACCTACCAATGTATAGATAGTTTTGCAATAATGCGTGTTTTGTTAACGCGAATCGGCTGTAACGCAAATGAATAGTGCACGCTGTTTGGATAATGTAAACTTTCTGCTATATAGAAATTTTCTTATGTGATTTTCTATGGCGATTTTTTTTAGCGCGAGGTCACGCAAGAACGCAACTATCGTGTTATAAGAGAACTACCTGGAACCACCCTTCTCTCCCAACAGATTACCGTTAAACACATTGACGTTATTTGCTTCAACTACTGCCTGTGATAGTAAGTTCGACATTCTTACTATTCTTTGGATAAAGAAGTTTCTCTGAACTCTATTGAATTTCCTGGAACTCTATTTACTGGAAAGTTACATTTAAATAAATGGACAAAGCTTGAGCATTCACATAGACATATTGGTAGGTGAGATTTCCTATCGTACACTTCAAAGACAAAAAAAACTCTAAAGGATATTATTTGTGCAGTGTTTTCTGTAAAATTTAATAATTTCATTTTTTAAAATTACAATATTTGTTGCAAAAGGCTTTTCAGCAGATACACTTAACAAATACCCCTCACAGTGCAGCAACACACTTTTCAACATTATGAACATGCCATACAATGGAACACTACAAAACACAAGCGAGACAGTGGAGTCAATAACCATGCCATTCTTCTCTGCAAAGCAGGGAACAGACTGACATAACTGAATGCATATTCAGCTGGTCTGACAATGATAAGCAAACCTTTTCATGTCAGATGCGACTGGAGTCCTAATGACATTTTATACTTGTAAGCTTCATGGCATTTCATTGCAGATGCATAAAAAGACTTGTTACATTTCTGGACATGAATTCAACTGCAAGAAAACCACCTGAGGCCATGCTTTATCAAAATTTTAAATCAAAATACCCAACACAACTGGTAACACATCTCTGGATTTTTTTTAAATTTAGTACTGGAAATAGTATTTGCAAAGTTGAAGCAAATCACACAGGGTTAAAATGAGTCATGGATAGCTACTGTTCGCAAGTTGCAGACAATTTACATTAGATTAGTATTCAAAGGTGTCACATCAGATGCATTGTTGCTGAGAAACTTTTTGTGGACACTGCTGTTTTTGGTGTCATCCTACACAATTTGCTCAGCTTGAGATTTCAGCCACAGACAGACAGTCAGGCTACAAGAAGTCTCTACATGACAATGGAATGTAAGTAGGTCTTTCCTTATCACCTGGAGGTAAAGAAAGAACAAACTAGCAATTGCAAAATGCCACATCATGGCACTCAGCATTTCCCCCACATTACTTCACACCGCAAAAAAAGCTGCAAAAACTGCTAAGGCAAAGTTCATACTTTTAAAAGAAAATTAGATACATGAAAAGAAAAGAGAACTACAGGAACAGATTTTACTGATTAAACAGTAGTTAGGCCAATGTTGTTCACTGTTTTTAACCATACAAAAATTCTAGGTGAGCCGCAAATAAGAATTGAAGAACACAGGCAGGTGCTAGAGTTGGCCATTTTTCTACGTCAACACCACCTTGCAACAATATCCACATATATCTTCATTTCCTTAATGTCCAAAAATCTATTGATCTCTGTTTTATATTCAATAACTGAACATCCATGGCTATCTGAGGCACAGAATCCCAAAGATTCACAATCTTTTGGGCAAAGAGACTTCTGATCTTAGTCCTAAATAGCTTACCCCTTATTTAGGGACTGTGGCCATATGCTCTAGATTCTCCAGTCACAAGAAATATTACTCAGTTACCCTGTCTAGCCACTTAAAACATTTATATATTCCAGTTAGATCACCTGTCATTATTCTAAACTCCAGGGAGCACAGGGTTAGTCTACTCAAGTTCTCCTTATTGGACAATCCCCTCATCCCAGAAAGCAGGCCATCAAACCTCTGTTGCACACTGCTGGACAGGTCTTACGAACCTGTCAGAGATGGTTAACATCTTAGAAAAAAATCTGAATACCTTGTTTTAACAATTAAATCTACATCACATAATTCCACTTTTGTTGTGCATAAATAAAACTCTGGTGCAGCCGCACTTGGAGTATTGCGTACAGTTCTGGTCACCGCATTATAGGAAGGATGTGGAAGCATTGGAAAGGGTGCAGAGGAGATTTACCAGGATGTTGCCTGGTATGGAGGGAAGGTCTTATGAGGAAAGGCTGAGGGTCTTGAGGCTGTTTTCGTTAGAGAGAAGGTTAAGAGGTGACTTGATAGAGACATACAAGATGATCAGAGGATTAGATAGGGTGGACAGTGGGAGCCTTTTTCCTCGGATGGTGATGGCTAGCACGAGGGGACATAGCTTTAAATTGAGGGGTGATAGATATAGGACAGATGTCAGAGGTAGGTTCTTTACTCAGAGAGTAGTAAGGGCGTGGAATGCCCTGCCTGCAAAAATAGTAGACTCGCCCACTGTAAGGGCATTTAAATGGTCATTGGATAAACATATGGATGATAATGGAATAGTTTAGGTTAGATGGGCTTCAGATTGGTTTCACAGGTAGGCGCAACATCGAGGGCCGAAGGGCCTGTACTGCGCTGTAATGTTCTATGTTCTATTATTAACTCAACAATATGGTCTATAACGGCATGGTATGCACTCAGGTTTCTCTTTCATATTTCCCAAGAACACTGTTAAGGTACATGAATCTCTAAGTTATATATTGTTGCAGGGAATAACCATAAATATACTGCAGACCTCTGGAGAATTTTCCTCAATTCCAGTTATTCACAGAGGTAACACTTTCATTTACTCTTTTGTGTAGATACCTCAAATCCTTTGTTCTGGTTGCGTTTCAATAGGATTAATCTAATCTGGCTACTTGTTTTTTTCTTTGCAATGAGACACAGGCCTATAGTGATTCTCTTACCAGCTTAAAACTAGGAAATTGTACAGTTTCTGTTTCTCACACGATTCAAACTGAGGTTAAGCCTCAATTTTCTGCATGGTCAATGGTGGAGCTTGTTCTACTGTTTTTGGCTCTATTTGCAGTTCAGGTCTATCTAACTGTCATTTATTTTGGCTAACTTCTGTAAATGAGCTGTAAACTCAGAGGACCAAACAATAACTAATTCCGAGATAAAATGAAACCACAAAAATTTATGAAACTCTAACTATTTCTATGGTGATGTAGCTTGTGCTCGGCTGTCCATACCCCAACCTTAAGTAAACTAAATTTGAAATTGATTTACAATTTTTTCTTTAACCTGATGAAGCAAATGGGTTTTATTGAATGTTGCTAACTAATTTACCTCTATCTCCCAAAACAAAAGAGATCTCTCTGAACTGTATTTCTTTACAAGCAGCGTTGACATCACATCTCCAATTCTTAAGTTAGGTAAACCCATCAGCTGTTTTATGATCGAACCTTTATGTCTGTGAACCTCAAAGCTACATGGCCTCAACCCTAAGTGCAACAGACTCCCAAATTGATTTAGCTGCATTTATCCAATTTTCTAATTAATCTTTAATTCTTAAAACTAAAAAATACATACCAAAATGCACAAATCATAAACTAGATATTCACAACACAAGCAGGCGGTGTTTTAGGTCAGGAGACCAAAACTGCATTCAGTATTCCACGTATGGCCTCTCCGAAGATTTTCATAATTCTAAATCTGTGTGTGTCAAACTTTTACAAAAATCAACATACTGTTGCTTGTTGAACCTGCATGTTAACTCTCAGATTAATTTAAGGAGACCCGGAGATGAATCTCACTACTCGGAAAAGATTTTGCACTTTTATTTCTGCTCATCCAGTACTATATGTCAGATGAGCAATCTGATAATTTAGCAACAGCAAGATCAGTGGTGCTGAGGTGGAGCTGGATGTTATTGTATAGGAAAAACACTACGCATTTGCACAATGTCTCCAAAGGTCAGGATGTATATTGGTAATTTTATAGCAAAAGACCCGCTGGGATATAGTGATCACAATACTCCCATCAAAAGCGAGAATCTCAAACTTATGCAAAGACAATTATATAGATATGAAGGGAGAGCTAACCAAGGTTGAGTGAGGCTTTCATCTCTGGAGGGGGAGCCAATAGTCTGATAAGAAAGGGATCACAAATAACTCTGAAGAAAGAAATCAATGGAAAAATGCCACTTTAAAACCCAAAATCAACATAAAATTAAGTATGAATCAACAGACGAATGGTATTTCCTTTTAAATAGCTCCTGCAAACAGATGCCACAATTTCAAGTACCAAGTACAATCTCTCATTCTCTTCAATTCAGCCTTTGGTAGATATAATTTCCCACTTTTCCTACTCAATGGATTTGTTCCTCAAGTTGCTTTTACCAGCAGCCATATTCTTACCAAGGTTCTCAATCATGATTAACATTATCCAGATGCATGTCTGCAAACTCTGTCTCACTCAGGTCATGATAGCCCTGATGGCAAGGCTCTTTTATTTTTCAAAAAAAGTGTTATTTTTCAACTGACCAAATGACTCACTTTATTCAGATTCTGATCCTCTGACACAAACACTCAATGCTTTAGATTCCCTGAACTATGCAAAGCATTTTCAAGATTCAGTCCTTTTTAGCTCCCTAAAATGTGTTGCTTCAAGAGCTTCTGAAGATTTATCTTTTTACTACCAAACAGAACATTGATCTATTGATAGAGTCTTGCCTACTTCCCATCACATGAATTTTGAGTGTTCTGACCAGAATCCAAAGAAGTCTGAAACTTGACATCACCCCAATTAGCTATTATCTCCATTGCAACCTCAACCAGAGTTTAACTTCTCAGAACTTGATGGCCTCATAATATGGATTCCAAACACCCTTCTTCCCAGAATTAGCTTACTTTAGCTTTGAACTTAGAGGAACATTTTATATAAACATGGCTTTTCTGCCCTTCAAAATACATGGATCGTCACATTGGGTAAATAGTTGAAAAGTTAAGACAATAAATAAAGTGGCAAACATTTAAGGAAACAATTCAAAATATTCAGTAAAAGTACATTCACTGAAAGACAAGCTGTCTACAAATTGGAAAGAACTGTGAAGGATAGCATCAGTTTAAAAGAGGCTTGTGACGTTGCTTAGTAAAGTTTTAAGAACAAACAGCAGGTCACAAAGAAAGGAGAACATTATGGTAAGGTAGACAGAAATATGAAAATGGATTATAAAAGCTTCCTTGTATATATAAATTGAAGACAAAGTTGAAATAAATATTAGTGTTTTAGAAGCAGAGACATGTTAAATTATGATGGGGGAGATAGCTGAGTCATCAAGCAAATGCTTTGTGGTTCATGTCATAGTGAAAGGCAATTTACATTCTAGAATTAGTGGATAACCTAAGAGATCAAAAAAGAGCAAGGAAATTAAGGTAATTAACTTTTGTGGTCATTATGCATGAAAAAAAAACTTAAGGGACTTAAATCTAATAAAGTCCCAGGACTAGATGGCCTACATTCTATGGTTCCAAAAAAGATAATTGCAAAGATAGTAGATGTACTGACTACGATTTTCTGAAATTTCCTGGACTTTAAAATGGTGAGAGCAGATTGGAAGCTTGAAGATGTTACTCTGCTATTCAAGAAAGGCAGGAGAGAGAAAACAGAGCTATAGGCCAAGTTAGCCTGACACAACATTAATGGACAAAAAAAGTGAAAGGTGAATCGAACTATTCTTACTGATCATCTCAAGTCCATAACAGTGGTATATTTCCCTAAATCTGGTTTGTGAATTTCAATTTTAAATGACCTCCAGCAAATTTTATTCTATATTTTTAAATATTATTTCTAAATATGGTTTGTTGCTGCATTCAAAACCAGGCACAATTTCAAAACCACATGCATCCAAGAAAGAAAAGAAGAATGGAAAGGAGAGAAGTTATAAATTATAAATTACATGAAAATCAAAGATCTCAGAATTACTTCATGTGAATTAGACAATCCAGGAGATCAATGTCCAGTTGAAATTCTGCTGGCTGTGCAAACAAGACCCTTTATCAGAAGCTCAAATGCAGTTAAATTCCTCGTGAAGTGTAGTAGTTTAATCTGGGAGTTGGTTCACTTCCCTGGTGAAGCATAGGTTTATTTCCAAAAATCAAACTTTTGAGAGATATTGAGATCAGAGGTGGGCATTTCACCAAGCTTGGAGGTTTCTACTTTTCTGATACTACAAATAGATGGACAAACAATAGTCAACAAACCAGCACTTTCAGTGAAGTGACATGGGTTGCATGTTGAGACACTGTACTAACAAGGTAAATTTTGATGTCTACTCCTCAGAAACTTTTGGATTTTGCAAGCATTTGCACCAAGTTATAACATGTGTCATTGGTCTCATTTGTCAGAACTGGCTGAGGTAGACAGCTCATTTGCTGTTCTTTTGCGTTGGCTTGGCTGGAATGTTTATTCAATATGAGGAGTATCACATTCCAGGAGGTGATGACATCACATTTGTACTGGTAATTGCTGAAATTTTCTGGCAGCAATCAACTTGTCCATTCTGCATTTGACAGCAGCCATGTTAAAATCTGGCAAGAAACCATTTTAAACAAGAACTTAAACAAGATAATGTTTTTTTTCAAGAATAGGGTCTTTTTCTCCCGGCTGTCAGGGCATTGCACACGTCATTCGCAAATTGCTAGAATTCATTAAGGAAACGTTAGCAATGCACTTAGAAATTCCTAGTCTGATCAGACAAAGTCAAACTGGTTTAATAAAGGGAAATACTGTTTGACAAAGTAATTCTAATTTTTTGAGAATCTGGCTAGATAGCACAGATAAAAGGGAACCAGTAGATATAGCATGCTTGCATTCTTCAAATGGTACTTGATAAGTTCCATGCAAGATGTTAATACCAAAACAAAGACTCATGGATTTGGTGGTGATATATTTACATAGATAGAGGACTGGTAAACCAGGCTAACTGACAATAGGCACAAACAGCACATTTTCAGATTGGCCTGCTGTGACTAGTGGAGTGTCATCTATATCAATTACTTAGACTCACAGAGTTATACAGCATGAAAATGGACCCTTCAGTCTAACTCGTTCATGCCGACCAGATTTCCTAAATAAATTTAGTCCATTTTGCCAGCATTTGGTTCATATCCCTCTAAACCCTTCCTTTTCATACACCCATCCAAGTGCCTTTTGAATGCTGTAATTGTACCAGCCTCCACCATTTCCTCTGGTAGCTCATTCCATATACGCACAACCCTCTGCATGAAAAATTTGGCCCTGAGGTCCCTTTTAAATCTTTCCTCTCTCACCTTCAACTTATGGTCTAAAGTTTTGGGCTTCCCCACCCTGGGGGAAAAGACCTGTCTATTTATCCTATCCATGCCCCTCATAATTTTATAAACCTCTAAGGTCACCCCTCAGCCTCTAACGCTCCAGGGAAAATAGCCCCAGTCTATTCAGCCTCTCCCTTTGGCTCAAACCCTCCAACCCTGGCAACTTCCTTGTAAATCTTTTCTGGACCCTTTCATGTTGCACAACATCCTTCCATTGCAGGGAGACCAAAATTGCATGCAGTATTCCAATAGTGGCTTAACCAATGTCCTGCACAGCCACAACATGACCGCCCAAATCTATTCTCAATGCACTGACCAATAACGGCAAGCACACCAGAAGTTGTCTTCATTATCCCATCTAAGTGCGACTCCACTTTCAAGGAACTATGAACCTGCACTCCAAGGTCTCTGTTCAGCAACACTCCTCAGAATCTTACCATTAAGTATATAACTTCTGCCCTGATTTGCCTTTCCAAAATGCAGCACCTCACATTTATCTAAATTAAAACTTCATCTGCCACTCCTTAGCCCATTGGCCCATGTGATCAAGATCCCGTTGTACTCTGAAATAACTTTCTTCACTGTCCATTATACACCTGCAATTTTGGTGTCATCTGCAAACTTATTAACCATACCTCCTATGTTCAAGTCCAAATCACTTACATGAATGACGAAAAGCAGTGGACCCAGCACTGATCTTTGTGCCCCACCGCTGGTCACAGGCCTCCAGTCTGTAAAGCTACCCTCCACCACCACCCTCTATCTTCTACCTTTGAGCCAGTTCTGTATCCAAATAGCTAGTTCACCCCCTATTCCATGTGTTCTAACCTTGTTAAACCACTCTGCCATGAGGAACCTTTTTAAACACCTTACTGAAGTCCATATAGCCCACATCCAGCCCTTTGCCCTCATCAATCCTCTTTGTACTTAATACATTACTTTCTGTCTCTTTGTTTAGTCTGCTGCAGATACAAAGCCAAATGGATGTGGAGGTTGTGAGGAGAACACCACAAGCAAAGAAACAGATTAAGTGATTCGGTAACAAATTTGCAGGAATATAATGAGGGGGACAGCTACGTTATTCACTTTGGTCATAAGTTGAAGTGTTTTTTTTTAAACTCAAAACAGTCATGAATCTTTGGAGGTCCCTAGTCCATAGGTTTTTGGATGCACTACAGTTAGTTAAGACAGTAAAGGTTGAGATAAATAGACATTTGGTCTCTTGGAACCAAGGGATATGGAAGGAGGGAGGAAAAGTGGAGTTGAAACAGTTGACCAGCCTCCGTCGTACCAAATAGTGCAGCACTGAAGAGTTCTTTATTCCGTTTCTTTTGTTACATTGTTATAGGAATTATTGGACCTAGAAGCAAGAGTAGGCTATTTAGTAATTCGAACCTGCTCTGTTATTTGATAAGATCATGACAATCTGGTTTGGACTCAACTTCACCTCCCTAATCTTTCAAACTTTTACAAAACCCAATCGCGAGAAAACTAAGTGAAATAGCCTCCACTACATTTTGGGGGGAGCAGACTTCCAGTTGATGACTCACTGAAAAAAAAATCCTTATCTCAGGTTTTAAAGAAGGGTTTTTACTGAAGATGTGCTCAACACGGTCAAGACATGACGAAAATGTAAATTAGCTAAAAGAAATTAGTAAAGTCAAAATCAGCAAAACGCAAAACTGCAAGCCTGTACTGTGCCTAGAGGTTAGAAACACAAATCTATTTCACACGGTTAAGTGCTCCAAATTTTGAGAACAATCAAATAATTTGTCTCAAGTTGAAAGGAATGTCAAAAATATAAAAAGGATAGAAGAAAGGAAGCTAGAGATAGTAGGAACTGCAGATGCTGGAGAATCCGAGACAACAAGGTGCAGAGCTGGATGAACACAGCAGGCCAAGCAGCATCATAGGAGCAGAAAGCTAAATGGAGTTAACATATAATATTATTTAAAATCTTATTGGATAGAAGAGTCAACAGACTGAACTACATATTTATCCAAATTATCCTCAATAAAATCAGTTGACACATTTAACACAATTCATTATGCAAGAATTAATTCATCATCCTCTTGAATCAAAATGAGATGTGCTGAAATTCTCCCCCGAATTGCCATGACGCAGCACGAATAGATTCTGCAAACTCTCTGCCCTCATCCTTTGAAGGTACCTACTCAATCAGCAATGCTGGAGGAACACAGCAGGCCAGGCAGCATCAGAGGAGTAGGAAAGTTGATGTTTCGGAAAGGTTCTGACCTGAAACGTCAACTTTCCTACTCCTCTGATGCTGCCTGGCCTGCTGTGTTCCTCCAGCTCTACAATGTGTTATCTCTGACTCCAGCATCAGCAGTTCTTACGATCTCTCAGTCAGCAATGTTGTTCCATGAATGCTGACTGTTCCCTGCTACTTTATCCAATGCCTACTATTCATTAGCAATTCTGAACAAGAGATACTATAGTTCTTGCACAATAATTCTGTCAAAGAGCATAATCTTTTTACCCAACATGTTTTTTTTTTCCTCCTTTCTCCCTTGCTCTCTCTTCCACAAACACCTCCATCTCAGCCAAGTAACAGTAAAGACAATTTAGGAGCAGAAATTCAAAATGATATTATACCTTTTCTCAAAAGGAGCCCATGCAAGGATCACACTCAAATGAAAAAACAAAATACTGTGGATACTGGAAATCTGACACCAACACAGAAAATGCTGTAGAAACTCAGGATATCTGGCAGCATCTGTCGAGAGAGCAACAGAGTTAACGTTTTGAGTCTAGGAAATGAACAAGAGTCATTTTGGACTTGAAACGTTAACTGTTTCTGTCTGCAGAGATGCTGGTAGATGTGCTGCATTTCTCCTGTATTTTGTGTTTGTTTCACACTCAATGTTTTGACCATAAGGGAATCAAGGGACATGCAGATAAGAGGGTAGTAGGGAGAAGGTTAGTCGTTATCTTATTGAATGATGGAGTGGTATTAAAGGGTCATTCAGTCTCTATGACCCACCTAATCTACACATCCCTGAACAGTATGGGCAAATTTAGCATGGTCAATCCACCTAACCTGCACATCTTTGGACTGTGGGAGGAAACTGGAGCACCCGGAAGAAACCCACGCAGACACGGGGAGAACGTGCAAACTTAGCACAGACAGTCGCCCGAGGGTAGAATCTAACCCAGATGCCTGGTGCTGTGAGGCAGCAGCGCCAACCACTGAGCCACCATGCTGCCCCTAAACGTAGTTGGCAGGAACCTGCGTGGGGGATCCCCAATGGATTTCAAATCCATTGCCTTAACCACTCAAATCACAACTACAGGGCCCCTGCTGTTGAGTGTGTCTTGGTACGTTTCGTTTTCTATGTGGTACATGCTATTGTGCTATTGCCACATGCATTACTGGAGGGTGTTTTGAGTCAGTGCATAGGCAGCTAATCAAAAAGCTGTTTTGGTTATGTAAGGTATTGAGATTCTTGAGTGCTGTTGGTGGTATACTCGCCCAAATAGGTGGAGAGAATTCCATCACACTCCTGACTTGTGCTTTGTTGGCAGGCATGTTTCTGACCTATTTTTGTAGCTGTAGTATGTATCTGCATGGTCCAATTCAGTTTCTGCTCAATGTTACCACCATCTCCCCCCCACCCCCATGATATTGATAGGAGGGAATTCAGCTAAAGTAATGCCATCGATATGAAGGCAGTAAAATTCTCTCTTGGTGGCAATGGTCATTGCTCGATATGTGCAGCACTATGTTACTTGTAAATCCATATGGTCCAGGTCTCATTGTGTACCATTATGGACTCATTCAGTATTGGAGGAGTTGCAAATAGTATTGAACACTATTGGTCATCAGTTCTGACCTTATAATAATGGAAAAGGCATTGAGATGGTTGAAGATGGTTGAATTTAGGACAGTATACAGGGGAACTTCTGCAGTCATGTCCTAGGACTGTGGTGATCAGCCTCCAACAATACTCAATTTTTTTTGTCCTAGGTATAACTGCAATCTGTGGATAGTCACCCCAGATTCCTATAGATTTAAATTTTAATCAGGGCTCCTTGATGCGACAGACTTGTAACAAAGTAATTCTTGCAGCCCACGGAGTACAATTCTTATCTTCATGCCTGGATCAGGACTGTGCAAAATCAGGAGCTGGGTAGCCTTGGTAGAACCCAAATTGGACATAGGTGAACAAGTGCCACTTGACTGAAATAATGACCACACCTTCCATTATTGTGTTGACAACCAAGAGGAGACTGATGAGGCAGTAAAAGGCCGGATTTGATTTGCCCTACTTTTTGTGAGCTCTATTTGCATAACCACTGGGCAGGTGTCAGCGTTGTTGCCGAACTGGACTGTACTGCTTGCCAAGGGCTGTCAGTAATCGTGGAGAACAAGCCTCTATTACTACTGATAGCCGTTGCCATATCTAATACCAATAGCTGTTTCATGATATCATCATGTGGAGTCAAATTCTCCGAAGTCTGGTAACTGTAATCCTGAGAATGAGGCCAAAATGGATTATCCAATTGATATTTTAAGTTAAAAATGCTTCATCCAATTGACATTTTAGGTCGAAGAGGCTGGAAAATGCTTCATTCTCGTATTTTGCATTGATGTGCTGTGTTCTCTCATCATTGAGGATGGGGACATCTGTGGGTTCTCCTCTTCATGTCCTGTGTTTAACAGTGCACCAACATTCACATCTATATATGGCAGGACCGTAGATCTTTGATATGACCCTTTTGTTTGGAATCATTCTTTTCTGTCTGTTTATGCTACTTCTGCTTGGCATGCAAGCAATTGTGTGTTGCAGCTTCACCACAGTGGTACCATAGGGCACATTTTCCATTGGCCAGACAGCTATATACCAGTGTAGATAGGGACCTTGCGAACTCTGTTGTATCATGCTCTGAAGGAATTACGGGGGAAAATGAATTTGGTGCTGGGCAATTTCTCTACGCTAGGCTCCCACCAAAAGTCTAGATTTAAATCAGAGATTTTAGATGGTTCTGATGAAATTAATTTAAATCGTTACTTAGGAAAAGACTATTAAATATGTTGTCTTACTCTGGGACCCTGCCCCTTACCTATCTGGCACCCTATCCTCCCAGAACCTAGCATTAAACATACTTTGACAGCTGACGACAAGGTGGCGGCCAGTGAGTTTAAATTTCAGAATATGGCAGCTGACTGCTGTGAAAAGGGAGTGTGGTTTGCCTTTCTCTGACAGTTGTATGCTATGAAAGAGAAGTCAGAATTGAAGTCAAGCTTGGCAATACTGAGGGAGACCCAAGTGAAATCTCCTCTCAGATATGCAGAATTCCCTTCTTTAGTTAAAAAAGAGCCAGAGCAGCAATCTGCATGACAGTAAAAGAAATTTGACATTTTTTAAGGTATACCTAGTGCTGCTCCTGGTTGCCCACCTGCAATCTTGGCTGATCCCTTGGCTTGAAGATAATGGTAGAATCAGTGATACAACAGGTCAGGAGGTTACAGATTGCATTTGAATACAACACTGCTGTTGCCATTGGCCCACATTGCTGCATGCATGTCCAGTTTTGAGCTGCCAGATTAGGGTGCTGCCGGCTGGAATGTAACCATTACCAACGGGGGAGGCTATGGCCTGCTAGTATTATTGCTGGACGCTCACCCCAGAGACCCACAATGTCTGAGGACTCAGGTTCAAATCCTGCCACAGCAGATGGTGGAATTAAAAGTATCAGGAATTAAGAGTCTAATGATGACCATGAATCCATTGTCAATTGTTGGAAAAATCCATCTGGTTTACTAAGGAAGGAAACGGCCATCCCTCCCTGGTCTGGACTACATGTGACTCCAGACCCACAGCAATGCAGTGGACTCTTAATTGGGCAATAAATGCTGTCTGGTCAGTGACGCCCTCATCCCAGGAGTGAACAAAGAAAAAAAATTGTGGATGTAATGTAACAATAGTCAATAATTACTTCCAAATTTAAAAAAAAAATGTAAAATAGCTTAAGCTTGGAGAAAGAAAAGCCCTCCCTCAAATCTCCCCTCCCCCTACCACATCCCAAAACCAGCCCAGCTTGTCCCCGCCTCCCTAACCTGTCCTTCCTCCCACCTATCCCCTCCTCCCACCTCAAGCCCCATCCCCATCCCCATCCCCATCTCCTACCTACTAGCCTCATCCCGCCCCCTTGACCTGTCCATCCTCCCTGGACTGACCTATCCCCTCCTACACTCACCTTTACTGGCTCCATCCCCACCTATCTTCTCCTTTATCCATCTTCTATCCGCCTCCCCCTTTTTCCCTATTTATTTCAGAACCCCCTTCCCCTCCCCCATTTCTGAAGAAGGGTCTCGGCCCGAAACATCAGCTTTCCTGCTCCTCTGATGCTGCTTGGCCTGCTGTGTTCATCCAGCTCTACACCTTGTTACCTCCCTCAAATAGTTTACATCAATACACCAAAAGAAATAGCTTGCACCCCAAAACATCTACATAATCATGTTTTTTTAAACAAAATTCATAGCATGTGGGCGTCGCTGGGCAACATTTGCCCATCCCTAATTGCCCAGAAAGCAGTTAAGAGTCAACTGCATTGCTGTAGATCGAAGTCATACTAGACCAGTCCCTAAAGGACATTGATGAACCAGAGTGGTTTTTCCCAACAATCAGCAACATTTTCATGATCATTAGACTCTCAATTCAGATTTTTATTGAATTCAAATTCCACCATTGCCGTGGTGGGAGTCAAATTCTGGTGCTCAATATTACCTGGGTCTCTTGTTTAATACTCTAGTGATAATACCACTAGGCCACCATCTTCCCTATTACATCAAGGATTACATCCTGCCTGCAGGAAGATAAAGATCTACAGTTACTGGATTGCAAATAAAAGAAAAGAAAATCAATATGAATACAAGTAGAGAAAATAACAGAAATATGCTAAATCCAAGAACTCTGAATAAGAACTATGTACAAATTAATAAAGTAGAAACAGAACATTTACAATGGATTATGCAACACACAAACGAGGATATCTGTACCTTCAGGTTGCTCAAATGTTGTGTGAATTCGGATTTAAAATTTTGAAAGAATTGACAAAGGATGATAAAGTGAAATAAACTACTAACATCTTTTGAAATCAGAAATGCATATTTACTATTGATTTTGAATTCATGTAGGAATTATGAATTGCTGAGATTGTGGTTGAAGTTACTTGAGATCATTTTAATATATATCCAAATACAAAAGAAGTCTCAGCTTAACAAAATGTTTGATTTGCTAATATTATTCCCCTTTGCAATATGTTTACTTTAAAACTAACTAAGGCAAACTATAGGACTACAAAACCTGGGCAAACTGGGGCAGCTAATATTATTCAAAATGCATTTTGTGAAAACATACTTAACTTCAGGGCTGACAACCATTACTCAAAACCAATGTGAAAACCAGAGCCACTGAGTTATAGTACTGAATTTCACTATTATGTAGTATATCAGGACATTTTACAATGGTTATTTTTCATTGACTAAGCCAAATTAAACTTTAAGCTAGAAATATGACTCTTCCTTTGGATTTCAAAATTTTACTTGTTTTCCTGACAAATTGGACTAGAAACATCAACAATAGAATTGCTCAGGCCACAGCCATTCTCGCAAACTGTACACAAGAAAAGGATTTTTATACATACGTGATGTCTCTGCGCTGATAGCAGCCTTGAAGCAAACAAGCAATGAGATCATCAAGAAAGTCAATATCATTTATCAGGAGAGCCTCTTCTAGTTCCTGGTAAAGTGGAGGATAGAAAAGAAATATGAAATTCCAAGCAGGATGAATTAAAACTTGCCACTTTCACCAAACAAACAGTGGACATTTTTCAGAATTGATATCACCCCAGCTAATACAATTGTCAAAATCATGCTTCTGTCATCAAAGTTTCACAACAGATGAGAGATGCAAGCCGCACAGAGAAACAATTGAACAGGTTGGTTGTGAAAACCATGCAAGGGGTTCCAAGAAAACTGGCATCTCAAAACAGCTAAGTTGTTAGTGCTACTTATTTCAAGTTACTAAACAGATTTAGCCATCAGGAACGTCGATTTATGTTCTTCATGGAAAAGTGGATGACACTTAGGAATGTGATCAGCAAAGCATTGATAAAAAAACCCACCAGTTCTCACATTACAAAGCCGTAATTTTACAACACGTAGTGACCATATACCTTAAAGATGGGTACGCATGAAAGCTGTGAAGAGAACATAAAGAGGCCACAAAGGGAAATATGTAGGTTCAGCGAGTGGGCAAAGATCTGGCAAATTGAGTCTAAAGTGGGAAAATATCAAATTGTCTATTTTTGCAAGCAACATATTATATAAACGGTAAGAGATTACAGTACTCTGAAACACACATCTAGGTGTCCATCCTAGTGCACAAATTCTGAAAAGCTAGCATGCAGATACAGTAAGTAATTAGGAAAGCTAATAGAATGTTATTGTGCATTGTGAGGAAAATTGAATACAAAAGGTAGGGACGTTATGCACCATTTATACATTGGTTCAATTTCCAGTTGAAGTGAGAAGATACCTATTGCATCCATCATATTATACATTTTAGAGTTTACAGAGCTGTGGTGGTTCATGCACTCCTAAATAGCTCTGAGACGTGGACTGTCTACAGCATACACAACGAGGCCCTGGAGCAGTACCACCAACGCTGCCTGCGCAAGATCCTGCAAATCTGCTGGGAAGATGCACCAACACCAGTGTCCTCAACCAGGCCAACATCCCGAACTTGGAGGCATTGACCACCCTTGATTGGCTACAATGGGCTGGGTATGTCATCTGAATGACCAAACACAGGACCACCACCCACCCACCCAAGCAGGTGCTCTAGTCCCATCTTCGAAACGGCCTCAGGTGGACAGAGAAAACACTTCAGTGACACCCTCAAAGCCTCACTGGTGAAGTGTGACATTCCCACAGACACCTGGGAATCACTGGCTTAAGACTGCCCAAAGTGGAAGAGGAGCAATCGGGAAGGCATTGAACACCTCGAGGCTTGCTTCCATGAAAAAGCAGTAGCTTGCTATGACTCGGCAAGATTTCTGCCAATAAGAGTCTAAAATCACTAACTGGAAATTTCCAAAGTGTGGTTCAGGAACAATGCCTAGAACAGATTGGATTTTTGTGTTTCGGGGTCACAGTGGGGATTGGGAAAGGAACTGGAAGGATTTCCAGGATTCCATTCAGTACTTGGATATAGCAGAGATCGGGAACTCAATGGTTTGAAGGCTCTCTGGTGTGTCTCACATCCCAGAAATCTTAAGCTTTGCTGGTTAATTCTTCAAACATAACAGCTACGCTTAAAACTTCTTTCAAATTTTCGACAGTCTGCTGCTAAGCAGATGGATTATTTCCCTCTGAAATTGACTCAAGAATGATATATTAGCAAAGTTAAGAAAAAAAACCCCCACAAAAGGAAGGCAAATCAAGCCTGGAGATATTAATAGTGATAAATTTGGTCAGAACATTTCTTTAACTAGTTCCACATGATTTTGTTTTAAGATCCACCTTAATCGACTTAACCAAAAGTTGGTAATTCATATACCGTTCAGTTCTAAAAACACACCATCCTGTTTTGAAACAATATAATTGTTCCTTTACTTCTGCTGGGTCAAGATCCTGGAACTTCCTCCCAAGTAGCACTAAGTGTCAGCCTACACCAAATACATTGCAGCAGTTTAAGACAACAGCTCACCAACAATTCTCCAGGACAATTAGGATTGGGCAAAAAAAACAAAACCAAATGGTCACATTCCACACTCTATGTCAACCAATACTGTGTGTTCATATTTATACTTTTCAACTATTCAAGAGAATTGCTACTAATATGTCAACATTAATAGAAATAGATGATATGCAAAATCAGGAACATATTGAGAAGAGATAATGCAGTTATTAAATCTCCTTGATCCTTCAACAGTCAGTAGTAATAGTTACTAAAACCAAGAATGGCACATTGGAAATCAAGCCTCACTATTCCCAGAGTTGACACGAGAGAAAAATTTTTCAAAGTACACAAAATCACTAATTTAAGTGTTTGGTAGACACAGGTTGACAGAAAACAGACCAGGTTTCTGTACTTAACAATAATTACTATTTATTACAAATAAAAAGATTCAAACTACAGCTAAACAATTATGAACTGTTGACATATAACACAGTTAAAAACTCAAATCCCCTTTTAAAATCTCCCATACATACACACAGACAGGCAAAAAGAAATGGTGTTATAGATGTAGGGGAAAAAACAACAGGCAAGTAGTTAAATAGCACCAGTCCTCAGGATTTGATGGGGAGGTTCCTTCAATTTCTTAAATCCTTCAGTCCTTTCATTTAACCATAGGAAGCACAAGGCAATTGGTTAAAAAGTCAAAGTCTCTGATTTACTGCTTAAAAGGTAACAACTCACTGGTTGGAGAAAATAAAATTGGTTTCTTCAAGCTTTAGGTCTTTCATTGGAGAGACCCATCAACTGCCCTTTTAGCAGTCCGAAGGCTTCTGCCTTCATTGTTAATAGCCCCCATAAGCTATTCAGCTACCTATGGGCCAATCAGATGGTTGTTGTCTGGCTGATGGCCTTTGAAAGCTACAACTGGTCACAACTCTACAAACCAAATCAGCAACCTATTACCAGCTGAATGCCAGTGCCATGTGATCTATTTATACTTTTTCCCCATTATTTGCAAAGCAACAGTGTGAACACGACTTAAAAAGAAAACTACTGAAACTCATCACAAAAGTACAGTAATTCCTTCCACAGTCACTTGTTGTAAAACAGTCCTTTCCACAGTTCAGTCCACAATTGAAAATAAGTGAAATAAAAAGTTAGGGTCTTCGCAATGTGTTTAACTTAGTGATTGACAACTTAACTTCAGATATATAACATTAACAGGTGAACACATGGGCCTAAAACGCAAGACAATCTTGCTCACTTTCCATTTTATACATAAAAACCATCCAACTTTTGGAAGAATTATATGAATACGTATTTTATATTGAACAATAAAACTGATTATTCCTTCGTAGATTATAAATTAAAGTTTGCTTGGAGGGACAGGTCATCAGCATGAATTCTGTTCCAGATTTCCTCCGTCCTCCCTGTTTTGCTTTATCAGTTTGATGTGATGGCACAGGCAGAAGTTACTGAACTGAGAACAAACAGAGCACAGATTTAACCCAAATGCAAGTCAAGTGCAAAGATCTGAGAAATAGATCTTCGGAGGAAAAGAGTATGAGAAATTCAGTTTATTACTACCCAGAAAGTAAAATGACAAGCTTGGGTCCTGTGTGAGAGAGCAAGCTATTGTCAACTCTGAATTTCTGCAACTTATTCCCATTGACATTTATTTTTCCTTTATTAAATATTATACAAAAGATTCCTTGGAAGAATTAAAGCTGAAGCAGTGTGTGGCATACTCACCGGCTGCTAATGGTTAAAAATTCACATAAATCTTCTGGGAGACAAAGGCAACTTAACAGAAATGGTTCAGATTTTGGGCATGGACCGACACTACCTCAAACTGTAATTCAGAGCCTCACATGCCTGAACCCATCAGTCACTAGGCAACGACTACTTTCATCAGCTCACTGGAAGCCCATAATTAAACACCTAACTTTTTCATGTTGTATATTTAATTTTCCAAGAAAAAAGTCAGACGGCCAGTATTGGATGAATTATAATTTTAAATGAAGCACTAGACAAAGCTATTGTCTTATGACCTAGCATAAACTCTGCTCCCTCACTACTGATTTTTATCCTTGGACATTAGCTCAGACAGAAGCCAACTGTTTGTTGTGTTTGACCCAAGTACTGTTTCTGACTACATAGCCTCTCCATATAAAGTTCACTATCTCCAGTACTATCATACGGCTTAAGGGGGACAGTCAGGCAATCTGTTGCTGATACCCTTATCCACATCTTTTGTTACCTCCAACTAGAGCATCCAAACCCTCTTTTGGCTACTCTCATTAATTTGTCAACTTCAGTTCATCTGTATTCTAATCCAAACCCAAGTTCAGTTAGGTCATCTCGCATGTTTGTTCCGACTCCCCAATGCTGCCACTTTAAAATGTTTGTCTTTGCAATCAAAACCACCCGATTTCTGTGAACCCCTCCAATGCTACAACTCTAAATCACCTGCATTCTTTTCATTTTTGCTTCTCGTTGCCCAACCCCTCCTTCCACTAGCACTTTGCAGTTCTCTCAAGCGGTGTTTAGTAACGTCAGACCACAACTCTACGATTTCCATTTCTCTTCAGCAGGAAATTGTGGTAGTATGGGATGGGTTTGCTAACATGTGAATTGGGGCAGGTTGGGGTGGGGCGGTGGGGGAGGGTAGAAGGGAGCTTTGAGCTTGCAGCAGTAAGTTTCAGCTGTTGCACTCAGTACCTATCCTTTCTTCTCTTCTCCCAGGTTCATGGAAGATTGTAGCTATCTCAGTTTAGTCAGTTTTTCATGCTTCAACTCACCACAACCACTTTAATTCCTCAGCTATTCACATGGCCTGTATGTTTCACTAATACAAAAATCACATTGTCTCTTGCTGATAAACTTGTAATTAATTATTGCCTGCTTTCCACTTAATTACTTTATGCACCATTAATTTTTCTTATGTTGATACTCTCCCCTTTCCTTTCTTGATTACTTTTTAAAGACTGTCCCTCTGCAATCTCTTCCAGTTTTGACAAAGGACCTATATTTGAAATGTTAACTTGTCAGTTCTCTGCACCAATGCTGTTTGTCCAGCTTGAGTGCTTAAAACATTGATTGTATTTGTTCCAGGTCTACAAAAGGACTCTTCACATATCGTGGTTAAATAAAGAAACATTCCTGTCAGTTGCGTGAAACAAATGTATATTACAGTGATTACAAATGATGGAATAAGGTTTAACTCGTTTCAAATGTTTCTAATTCATTTTGTTGAAGCTGTGCACAAAATGACTGGATTGATACATTTCATAGTTGTGAAAAGTGGCAAATAAAATGTATTATTTTCTAAACTTCATGCTTGGAAGTGTTCTCCCAAGTTCCTACCTCTGACTAAACTTCTGCTTCAAAAGTTCCACACAACTCAACACCTTTGCTATGGTTTCCTACAGTAGTATCCCTAACTGTTCCCTCAAACTGCTCAGGGTTCTAAAGTGTTCCACAAAAGCAAACAGAACAGTGCACTGCTTTGTTTTGAATGCAAGTAGCAAGGAATGAAGGCGTCACTGGCAAGACCAGCATTTGTTGCCCATTTTCTTATTGCTCTCAAAACAGAGTAGCCTGCTGGGCAATTACATAGGGCAGTTAAAAAGCCAGCCACATCAGAGAGGTCTAGAGTCATATGTAGACCAGACTGGGTAAGGATGGAAGATTCAATTCTCTAAAGTACATAAATGAACTAGATGGGTTTTGTATAACAAAACCATGATTGTTTGCTAGTTATGATTATTGAGACTCACATTTTATGTCCCAGATTTATTAACTGAATTTAATTTCCACTTGCTGCCATCTTGGAACATGAATCAGTGCTGCCAGAGCATTAGCCTGGATCTCTGCATTACTAGTGCAGTAAAGTTACTGCTAAGTTACCACAAGTTGAAATTATGATCTCAAACCTTTAGAATGGGGGTTGAAACTCACAACAGTAATGGCAACTACTTGTGTAGCATCTTTAAAATAGTAAAAAAAATGTCAAAATGCTTGATATCAGCTTTGAATAATGACTTTGGCACCAATCAGCGTAAGGGGAAGTTAGGGCAGAAGACCAAATGCTTGGTCAAAGCAGTAGGCTTCAAGAATCACCTTTTACTGAGCAAAGAGATGGGAGATTTAGGCACAGAATTTCAGAATTCGAAAACCTAGACAGTAAAAACATGGTGGCCAACAGTTGATTGATTAAAATCTGAAATACTCAACAGGCTGGAATTGGAAGAAAGCAGGTATCATCTAGGATTGGGGACATTAGAGTGCTCTTGTGATGCTGTAATAAAGAAGATTTAAGTACGGGCTTGCTTTGAAACACAGGACATAAGGCTGGTTTATAGGATTGGAGATTATAGGGAAGAGGAGGAAAAAAGCCGTGGAGAAATTTGAAAATAAGGATGAGAATTGAGGTGGTGTTCTGGTTCACCTTCCATGACCTCAGGACATGCCATAACGTTCTGCAGTTAAATGTAATATTTTGATGCATCGTCACTACTGTAACTGCAGGAACTGTGGCAGGCAATTAGCCCTATCAGTAGCTCCAAAAAACAGCAATGTGGTAATGACCAGAAAATCTACTTTTGTGATATAGGCTGAGGGATGAAGTTTGGTCAGGACACTGGTATAACTCCCTTGGTCTTCTTCAAAATAACATAAAGGGAACTTTTTGCAGGCATATAGGGCCTCAGTTTAACATTTCATTCGAAAGATGACATTGCCGACAGTGCAATACTCTAGCACTACACTACAGTACTGGTATTGATTTTTGCACTCAAACCCTATAATGGGACTTGAGGCACATATGACAGGAAGAACTCAAATTAAATTCAAGTTGGAAAAGCAGGGAGTACGCACTGCAGCTTTGAATGATAACAATAACTGTTGTGTGCATTTGAATGATAACAATAACTATTAATTTGATGTATTCTGGGGAAAGCAAAGTTGGTCAGAATGTTGAAAGGGAGCAAGATTTCATGTGGCAGGCAGCATTTTGAATGAGTCAGTTTATATGGAGCAGAAGTTAATCAACTGCTAATTATTCAATGTGGGGCTGGAAGGTAATGCTGAGTTTCAACAGCAGTGGGATTTGATAGTGGTACCTAAACAGAATAAGATCAGCAGAAATGGCTGCTCTTGGATCACAATCACATTTGCCAGGGCATTTTCAGATTTATCATAGAGTCAGAGTTGTACAGCATGGATTTAAAATAAATGCTGATCTTGCTGGTCCACAAAATGATTGGCAAGTTATCCTACAAAAGAAGAGTGACTTGGCTGCTGCAAAGTGATTTTATAAAGTTCCCTCCTCAGCATTTGTAGTAAATTTGATTGAGAAAACATTTTAGTGCCTGAAACTTTTCAAATGAGATGACAAATGAAATGGAACCATCGATGTAAAGAAAACCAACCATAGCATCAAGATTATAATGGACTAAGACATAGAAATACAAAATTACTTCTGAGGATCCAATCTTCAGAATGGAGAAGAAAGCCTTGTTCCTTTTGACTTAGTAGTATCACTTTCAGCATTACAGAATTATACATTTACAGATGGCAAATTATTTACTATATTGTTTTATCAACAGGATCCAAACATTGTTGGCATATTATAAACAAGATCACACACCAGCAGTTATTGACGTTTTTCAATTTGTATGCACAATACAACAAACACTCGTCTTCAGTCAACTACATCTGTTTTGGTCTCCGACCAAGACCCAAATTACTCTGCCTTCCTGCTTTCAGGCCTTTGTTGCCTTCCTCCTGTTACCTATATTTTCTTGGGCTTCTGTAACCAATATTTCATTTCACCATCTTAAAATTCTAAGTCTTAAACAGTTACACTGTGTTTGATGGTGTCCTTCCTTTATGCCAACCTAAGACAATAACTTGTATTATTACATTAACTAGAAAGTTGAGAATACTGTCCTGACACCTATCCCTGACAGTCACTTCAGAATTCCACTGCAGTTGCCATCTTCTTTTGGCCGTCTGTGTGTTGGGAGGGGGCAATGGGATATTTTACAGCTATTACAAAGAATCAACTTCTTGCTGATTACATTTAGTTAATACAAGGAAACATCAAAAATTTGAATTAGAATCATGGAATCCCTACAGTGTGGAAGCAGGCCATTCGGTCCATCAAGTCCACACCGACCCTCCAAAGAGCATCCCATCCAGGTCCACTGCCCCTCCCCACATTATCCCTGTAACCCTGCATTTCTCATGGCTATTCCCCCTTGCCTGCACAACATCGGCAATTTAGCATGGCCAATCTACCTAACCTGCATATCTTTGGACTTTGGGAGAGAACCAGAGCACCCAGAGGAAACTCTCTCAGACATGAGGAGAACATACAAACTCCACACAGATAGTAGCCCAAGGCTGGAATTGAACCTGGGTCCCTGGCGCTGTGTAGCAGCAGCGCTAACCACTGAGCCACCATGCCGCACCATTACTGTTTGATCCATAGGTAAGATGCCCAGGAACTTGAAATTATGGTCTGCGTTATTCATTTTATAAACAGCAAATTGTTTGTATAACTCCTTCACAAAGCAATAATTGGCATTCTCACGATCCTCAATTATTACAATTCCAACATCCTTCTTTTTCAGGAAGAGGAATACAACATTAATGGAAGAACAATCCATTCTAAAGCAGCAGCCAATGTTCACTGTCCCACCCAATGAAGTAAAAATAGCTACAGTCCCACAGGCTGCTCTCTCATGAGACAGACGACCGGTGGGGAGTTTAACCTGAGGATCACCATGCCCCCAGGCAAGAGGGAAGGTTGTGAAAAGCAGGGACTTCATGACAACCTCAGCTGATAATGGAATTGGCTCCAAGCTGTTAGCATCATTCTGCATTGTAAACCAGCTGTCCAACCAAACTAACATATGCAGGCAGTATAAACAGAGACAGACTTAGTGTTGCAATTTTGATCCTAAATGCAACTTGAATTCTATAAGGACAGCACAACACCAGTTCAAGTTCTACGTAATGGCTCATTGAAAATACTTGAACACTGAGACAAGATATAACACTGGAGGCCAAGCGTAACAAGGGAAGCTTATATCTAAATATACTAATACTTCTTGAAAACAGGCACAAGTTAGCAACAAAAAAAAAAATTTTAAATAACAGACATTTCTACAAACAAAAAACCATTGCCCTAAACATACTTTCCCTAAACTGGTGAGGCCCCTGTTAAGCTCAAATTTAAAGTACACTGTTCCAGTGACTCTGGTCAATGGAATATATAGGCTTTGGACTTTTGTTGACTTGAAGCTGTTGCTGCCAAACATGTGCTTGCATCATTGGATGCAAGGTACTTCGAAATATCCACGATATTGGCTTTGAAATGGCCATGAAGTGCGCTATGAAAATGTAAATCATTCTTTTTTTCCCTTTTCAGGTGTTACGTCTTCTTTAAATCTACCATCATTACTGCATTCCTCCGAAAAAAATCCTTAACCAATAAGATCATAAGAAATAAGAACAAAAGCAGGCCATTACTAAGTAATTTGAAACATGCTGAGCTGCCACAGCTGATCTAGTATTGAATCTTGTCAATGGTGGCTTTTTGACAGAAGTGACTGAGATATGGCAAGTACTCGACCAAAGTGCATCTCCCAATACGTTAGAGGACACAAAATTCCTCATGTGGCTGCACGCAGGTCTGGAAACACATCATGATAACATCTACCCTGAGGCATGAGTATGTTGAAGAAATTGTCCATTCTGATGAAAAATTTTCAGGTTCACTATACTGCCTTCCACTACAGTAGGAGCACCTCACCTCATGGTTAGAAGATCTATCCTCATTGCACAGGTATTAAATGTACAGGAGAAAGACTTTGCCGATAGGAATGTACAGGAGTAGGCCAATCAGCCTCCCTACAGCAGCGCCATTCAATTAGATCATGGCTGATACATTCCTCAATTCTGTTTACCCATCTTTGTTTTATTCCTTTCAACCTAACAAAAGTCTTAAATATTTTAATTTATCCAGCATCCAGTCTTTTGGAGAGAATTCGGAATCTTCATTCCCAGTGTCTGAAAAGATCTCTCTTTTTCATTCTTACATTGCCTAGATCTAACTTAAATTGTACGCCCCTTTTTTTGGATTTCTTCTGGACTGTGCACAATCAAGAAAGCAACATAAAAATGGCTACGAGAAAATAAAACCATATTAGCAATACAAATTAATTGATATTGACAAACATGACCCATATAGAGGATGAATATAATTACTTTGAGGTTCAGCAAACAGACATTCCACCTGCCTAATCAAATGACATTCCCATCAGCTGATGAACTACATTTGGTAGTAACCATTTTAGTCAATATTGTAAATGGTTCTTACTTTCAGATGAGATGATAAATTGAGGCCCATTTGATTGCACTGGTGGATACAATAAGATGTATTGTGGCATTTCACATAAAGGGAGTTACCTGTGCAGTCTTGACCAATTTATCCCTGAACAAACATTATTAAAAAATAGTCACCTGGTCATTATCATATTTCTGTTTTAGGGGTTTGCTGTGTACGAGTTGTTTTCTATGATTTTTTCCTAAAGTTACAACAGTGACAGTACTTCAAAAATACTTCATTGGATGCAAGGTACTTCGAAATATCCACGATATTGGCTTTGAA
>NC_063349.1:25397648-25464089 GCF_021869965.1 Rhincodon typus | reverse complement strand
GATGGCTAGATGAGGGGGATGGCTAGATGAGGGGGATGGCTAGATGAGGGGGATGGCTAGATGAGGGGGATGGCTAGATGAGGGGGATGGCTAGATGAGGGGGATGGGTCTGGGTGGGATGCTCTGAGTGTCGGTGTGAACTTGTTGGGCCGAAGGGCCTGTTTCCGCACTGCAGGGATTCTATGATTCTATGAATTTATGATTAAGGATAATTAATTATGGAAACATATTCTCAATGCCATTTATGCAGTACCTGAATAATTAACTATTTTCCCCAATATCTGTACTTTTAACCGAAAGGGAATCTTGTATCTTTGAAAGAAATAAATTGAGTTTAATTGACAGTGCTATATAAAAAAAATGCAAACTCTTTCACATTATAGAATACAGAAATAAAAGTACTCGTTCCTATTTAGCCAGTGATGTTTACTACCTTTGCCACACATATAGCCGTCTATCCAGATGTAATTTTTCAGTTGTTTTCTCATAACTTTTGATAAATTTGTGTTGATCTAACTTCACCTTAAAAAGATAATATATTTCATATCCTAATAACATTCTGCAAAAATTGTTCTAATTCTTTCTTCATGCTTTTGGCATGAGCCTTAATTATATTTCCACTTGTTACCAATTTATCAGAGTGGAAATAATGTTTAATTATTTACTTTGACAAACTCATCAGAATTTTGTACATTTCCACACAAATCCCTTTAACATTCCCTGCTCCGGTGAATTTAACCGTTCATTGTAAATATCTTAATATAATCATATTTTCCTTATCCATTATGGTATTACATTTATTGTTACTTACTAATGGAATTACATTCATATCTTGCTAAATCAGAATTTTATTTCCTTCCTGAAGCCGTTGCAAAAAAGACCTTAGCGATTTCTCTTGATGACTACTGAATGATTCTGGGTTGCTGTGGAGAATCACTTCTAAATTGGTTCCAGTTATTGTACTGCTAAGGACACACCAAGCCCCCAGTCCCAACTCAAGCTGAGACCCCGACAGGAGCCATCTCTTCCCAGCATCTTACTCTGTGAGAACTCAAGCCACAGGAACTGTGCATGCAAATAAACTCAAAAGTGATCTATCTTCTTTGAACTGTTGATGCATTCTCTTTCAACTACATGCAACCCCAGAGTCAACTCTGCTTGTCAGTCAGCATATGTAGACAGTGTTCCCATATGAAGATTAAAAGCATCTGCTTTTTTGTAAGTAAATTAGATCTTTGCTATAGAGCAGGCTAAAGACTCTCAAGGAAAAGTTTGAAAAACAACAATTTTGCATAAATATAACTAATTCACACAATTCATAGTAACTGATATCTAAATATGTATGAATTTAACTAAGATGCTGTTGCTTAAAGTGGTAATTACCTCCGCTTCACTGTATTCTACTTGCTTTGGATTACTCTAAATATATCACCTTGAAAAGACATTCATTTATGATTTACTGGAAAATCAAATTTTAATTAAAAGATAGCCTTTCCTAGAACCATCACAAAATTGCCATGTTGCTTTTTATGCATCTGTATTTTAATCACTAGATTTCAAATGGAAAAGAAGGTAAATGAGGCAAAAGAGAATTATGCCAATGAAATGAATAAGATGGGCTCTAGGGAGATGTCAGACTTCATTACTGATGTTTAATTTACTGATAGTCAAATTGGACTTCATCTTCACTTGGCTTTAGTTTGAAGTGCCTTAAAGTTAGTAACATTTTCAACGTTAACAACTCTAAACATGGTGAGTTTTAAAATAGAATAGACAATCTAATCTGCAAAATACTTAAAATTCAGTGTAAGTAATACAAATAGTTAGAAAAAGTAATAAAATATATATCTCTTGCTACTGAACTTTACCTGGAATTTTACATGTGAATTCCAGGCTGACTATTATATTTTTAGAGTATTTTCTAATCAATCTTTTCAGAGATATTACAAATCTCTGGAACAGATGAGGCTTGAGTCCAGTCCTCTTGGCTCAGAGGTAAGGATACCACCACTGCGCCACAAGGTCTCCAATGATGATACTTTAGGTGAAGCAGAATTAACTGTTCGGGTTAATTGGGTTACGCTGGCAGACTTAATGAATTCCACATTATAACACCACAAAGGTGCCTTTGTGGTGCGGTGGCAGTGGCACTGCCCCTGGATCCGGAGGCTTTGAGTCAAGTCCCGCCGGATGTGTAATAACATATCTGAACAGGGTGATACAAGACTACAAAAACATGCCACACTGATTGCACCTGTCCACGAGACTGTCATAATAGCTCAAAACTAGAATTGCAGAAGTTCAATGTGTTCCTATACCTCATTCAGTTCAGGAGAGATGAGACTGTTGGAGTTATGAATCTGTAGATGGTGCCACAAAAGTCACTAAA
The DNA here is from genome assembly GCF_021869965.1 of Rhincodon typus. Taxonomy (NCBI): domain Eukaryota; kingdom Metazoa; phylum Chordata; class Chondrichthyes; order Orectolobiformes; family Rhincodontidae; genus Rhincodon; species Rhincodon typus. The sequence continues at coordinate 25,461,700 of NC_063349.1, read as the reverse complement.
ATTTCCAAGTAGACTCACCACATGTAGATATATGCAAATGAGAGCACCAGGGTAATTATCACATATTTGTCTATATGGTCTCAAATCCAGCTAGACCTTGGATTTGTTACCAAAATAAAATCATTCAATTTACATTTGACAGATAACCAGTGCAACACCTATACTACTATACTGCTCGTTGTAGGTCAGCTGGTAGAACTACTTACTGCCTCCAACTCAGAAGGTTGCAGGATCAAGTCCATCTCCTAGACTTGAGCAGAGAAGTTGGCAGTCCAGTATAGTACTGAGGGAGTGTTGCACTATTGCTGAACATTTTAAATCAAGGTCCCATTTGCCCTTCCAAATGGACATAAAAGAGACGCCATGCCATCATTTCAAGGTAGGCAAGGGAATTCTCCCTGGTATACTAGTCAAAAATTAACCTGAACCAACATACTAAAAAAAATTGATCTGATCATTATTTCATTGTTGCATGCAAATTGGCTGCCACATGTCCTCTATTACAACACAGTGACAACTCAAAACATAAGGGGCCCTCTTGTAGCTCAGTGGTACGGTCCCTACCCCTGGACTGACTTGACTGGTTAAACTCCCACCTGATCCAGAGGTGGGTAATAACATCTCCAAACAGGCTAATTAGAAAAATAGGCTAAATTTTTTTAAAAATTATAACTCAAAAAACTTAAATGGATGTAAAGAGACTGAAGGTCTCCGGTGGAGAGAAGGGATCCAGTTGTCATCATCCACATCAGGGGGTTGAGATAGCTTTCCAGAACTATATGTTGTGGATCCAAAAGAGGGAGAAGGCTATTTTAGATATGGTAATATGTAATGAGACAGGTTTAATAAAATGTTGCCAGAGTAATAGATTCTAGGAAACAGTGGCTATTACGTGGTAGAATTTAACATTCAGCTTGAATGTGAGAAACTTGGGTCAGAAACAACTGTGCTAAAATTAGGTAAGGGCAATTACAAAGCAGAGTTGGCCAGACTGGGATAGGAAACAAGTTTAGCAAAACAAAAGATTGTTGATAAACAATGGCAGACATTTAAGAAACTAACTCATGACTCTCAACAAAAATATAACCCATTAAGGAAACAGGATTCTAGGAAGGACATAAACCAACCATGGTTAAACAAGGAAATTAAAGGAAAATATCAGAAAAATACATTGGGTTACCACAAATCTTTGGGAAAGTTTAAAAAAAACCCAACCAAATATGAACAGACAATAAACAAAGAAGAAGAAATAAACAGAGTAAACCAGCAAATAATATAAAACATTAACATTAAGAATTTCTTTATAAAAACAAAAAGGAAGACATGCCAAAGTGGACATAGGCTCTTTAGAAAATAAGGCTGGGGAAAGTAGCAAAGGGTAAACTAGAAACAGCAGCATCATTGAATAAATACTTTGCAATCTTCATATTAGAATATGCTAATAGCATTCCAAAAATACACAATAATCAAGAGGTAAAAGGAGGGGAGGGAATAACAATAAACTATCACTAGAGAAAAAGTACAAAGGAAACTAATAGGGCTAAAAGCTGATAAGCCCCGGGAACTAATGGGTTGTATCCTAGGTTTTTAAAGGAAGTAGCTACAGAGATATTAGATGCATTGGTAGTAATCTTACAAGAAGCCTTAGATTCTGGAGAAAGTCCCAGAGGATTGAAAAACTGCCAATATAACATCCTTGCTCAAAGAGAATCAAAAAAGATAACTACAGACCAGTTAGCTTACCATCCCTCATTGGGAAAATGTTAGCATGTATTATAAAGGATGTAAAAACCAGAGCATTTAGAAATACTTTTCATAATCAAACAGAGCTAGCATTGTTGCATAATGGGGAAATTGCATCTAACAAATTTATTACAGTTGTTTGAAGAGACATGTGGGATAGAAAATGGAAAACCAATAGATACATTACATTTGGAATTCCAAAAGGCATTCAATTAAGGTACTGCATAAAAGACTACTTAATAAGACAAGAGCTCATGGTGTTTGAGGTAATACATTAGCATGGATATAGAGGATTGGCTAACTAATAGAAGCCAGAGTTGCAATGAATGAGGGGTGACCTTATTGAAGCATACAAGATGGTTAAGGGGCTTGACAGAGATACATGCAGAGGATGTCTTCACTTGTGGGACAGTCGAGGAACAGAGGGAGTAATCTCAGAATAAGGATTACCCACTTAAGACAAATAGGAAGGAATTTCTTCTGAGAGTAGTGAATTTGTGGAATTTTTCACCATAGAGAGCTATAGAGGCTAGGCAATTAAGAACATTCAAGGCTGAGATGGACAGATTTTTAATCAGTACCAAAAGAAGAGTTTTATGGGAAAAAAGCAGGTAAATGGAATTTGAAGATTTTCAGATCAGCCTTGATCTCATTGAAGGGTAGTGCAGACTTTATGGTCCAAATGGCCTACTTCTGATCCTACAGCTTAAGAACTTGGAACATGCAATATAAATGAGAGTTTCTTTTCCACATGGGAATACAACAGCTAGCAACCCTCTCTTAAGCATATCAGTCCTTCAAGTGTTTTAAAATAATTATAAAGCACAAACTGCAGCAGGAGTTATATTACAGGTGTTAATTTCATGTTGGTACCTGCTTCCAGACAGACTAGTTGGTTCACTTTGGACATTACCCTTGGATCATTTAAAACTTCAAGCTAACTAAATTTTAAAAGTTGTGCAATTAACCTTATGTTTTTGCTTAGTTGAAACTGAAAACTCAACCTGCACTGAGAGATAATAAGTAGCTAGATTTAATAAACTGCGATTTCACTTAAAATTGAGGTGATTTTCAATTCAATTAGGAGACTTGTTCCATGGAGAAATGAACTAGTGACAGCTCACGTGCAGAAGCCATACAATTAAAATGAATTCTGTACCAAATATTGATTGTTTATTTTAGAAAAGCTTAATTAGACAAATCTGCTACTATGCCACACAATTACATCCCAAGCCAAAGCACAGACTCTTAGAATTCTGATTAATCAACATACAAAAATATACTTTGTAATATCATTGGAAAGTGGATGTTCAGAACCATATTAATCCGTGAATAGTTGAATACTTGTCATCTTGAAAATAACATGCAAGCTCAATCTTGCTATATGACTTGTCCCACCTTAATTTCCTTGGTGCTATGCATGTTATAAATAATATTAACTAATTATATTAAAATAGATAATTTATAAGAAATGAGGTAGAATAGGGAAACTTGTAATGAATAACCAAGTGCTTCCAGAAAAGGTTTAACAAACTGACATCTTCTGTACTGTAGCTTAGTCAATGAACATATTTCCAGATTCCTCACCCTTCACTCAACTAGACTCCAGCCATTATTTCCAGTTTTGTCAGTCTATTTTGTAAGAAAATATATCCAGTTACAGCAACTGAATCTGTCCCCAAATACTGCACAAACAAAATATACTAAATCATTCATAATTTTGACTTTCCAAAACCTTTAAAGTGGAATTGAAAAGGCACCAAATTTATCTTCCAGTTTGGTTTATTTTCAATGTGAAAAACTGATTAAACAATTAAATCTACATTTTGCAGTTGTATTGAACTTTATTCAGCATTGCATTAAAGTCATTTCACCACAAGATGCTGCCAATCAGGTAATCAGTTACTACAGTTTGCATTCATATTTCACTGCAATGGCTATTGTATCCATTAAGAACAAAGACTTTGTGCTCGAAAATACAATGATTTTATAAATTAGTAACAAAAATTCATAGAGATGTATTTGGATAAATGAGACATTTGAAATGAGAACTCAACTTTGTGTAAAAATGATGACAACTTTCAAAAGTGAAATCTCCTACAAGACTGTTAAATATCAGTAATATTTAAGTTACAAGTATTGAACAGTTGTTTTAAAATTTACAGATTAGGTTTAGCCTTTGTTAACCTTAGTCATCCTCAATCCTTAATAAGTTTGCTTTAAATATATATTAAGGTTTCCATCAAGAGATGTTTGAAAAACGATGAAGGGTAAGTAACAAATACTTGGTACAGACTATGATCTATTGATGTGGCTTTTATTAAGGTGTGTGCATTAATAATTTATCATAACTTTACACATTGAGAAAAGAATCTTAATTCATTAGAAATAGTCCTCAACTACAGTTGAATTTAAAATCCTAATCCTGTACCATAACTTGTCTCTAAAGAAATTTTCTTCTGATGCCTAATGAACTTCATCTATGTCACTAACCTAATGGAGGACTTCTTAAAACAATTGCTCTTTTAAATGGACAAAAAAAAGTCATTATGAATTCTGGCACACTATACAGTGATTGTGAAGTTTTTTTTGGTAGCAAAGAGGGAAGTTTATAATGGTGTCTTAAAAGCTTAATGTAGATACTGCTATTACTTGCTATTTTACAGCTTGCGGTCTGGTTAGCTCACTTGGCACAGTTAGCTCAGTATGTGTGCCCACATGCACATTTCCTTTGACATTCTAGCTAATTTGTAGTTCAGAATAATACCAATAGCACAGGTTCAATTCTTGTTCTGGTTGAGGTAGGGTCAGCTTCCTTGCTCTGCCCTAACAGTGAAACACCACTGAAAAAGACTGCCAAGAGAAATGGCTTAGGATGAAGCATCAGCAGACAATGAGCGAAGTTGTCTTCTTGCAGGCAGAGCATTTGAATGGAACTTGGATAGAATTTAGTTTCTCATAGCAAGATCCAAGTGCGCAAAAACACAGGTTTAAAAAAGGTCTGTTGGAAATTATTTATGAGAAGGGGATAAGATACTGTTGGCTCACCATACCCCAGAAAAATCAAAATCTTCTTTTTCATCTTCAGATAACTCCCTGTGTAGCTGAGATTGCACATTGTTGTGTTTTGCAACTTTCCTTTCCTTTATTCTTTCATTGGACGTGGGAATTGCTGGCAAGGTCACCGCTTGTTCTCCATCCTTAATTACAGCTGAACTCAGTGGCCTATTTCAGAGGGCAGTTAAGAGTCAAACACATTGTGCGAGTCTTGAGTACATGTAGGGCCAACCAGGTAAAGATATCAGATTCCCTTACCTACAGTACAAAAATTGTACAAGTTATCATAGCTGTCACTGAGCCTAGTTTTACACTTCCAGGTCTTAGAATTATAGAATCCCTACAGTGTGGAAAGAGGCCATTCAGCCCACAAAGTCTGCACTGATCCTCCGAAGACATCCAACCTAGACCGAGTGTCTCCCCAGCCACCTTATCCCCACAACTCCATATTTACTATGGCTAATCCACCTAGCCTGCACATTGCTGGACACTATGGGCAATTTACCATGGCCAATCCACCCATCTTGAAAATCTTTGGACTGAGGGAGGAAACCGGAGCACCATGGCAGGGAAATGTGCAAATTCCACATAGACAGTCACCCAAGGCTGGAACTGAATCCGGGTCCCTGATGTTTTGATGCAGCAGTGCTAACCACTGTGCCACACTGGTGTCCATTTCAATTAATCTTAGCCTGGGCCTCAGGATATCTAGTTCAGTGATGCTGCCACTATGTCATCTACCCAATAAACTCATCTGAGCATGACATTTACTAATCTCCACCATGTGGTCTCATTCAAATATTGTTTGGTACACGAAAGTTATAAAGTTGTATTGAGAAACATACAATAGAGCTCATGTTGGAAATGTCTCAGTGGGCTAAATGGTCTGACTCTACTCCTATATCTCATGGTCTTATAAAACAGGCCATCTTTTGCCAACACTGGCAGAGGAAATTGGTGACACTGATATCATAAGTTGTACCCACATACACATTTCCTTTGACATCCAGGAACTCATGCCATCCTCAGTGTTCACAGCTCCAAAAAGTCATCCATGCCCAGCTCTTGGTCTTTTCCCTCTCTCTGGCACTGTGTGAACATTTTACAATTGAGGAGGCATGTGTCATTAGACTGGAGCCAGGGCGGGGCCATCTCTGTAGAGTGTTTGGAAAAAAAGATTCAACATTTGACTTGCAGATTTCTCAAATTCATAGAGATGTACAGACCCTTTGGTCCCACTCGTCCATGCCAACCAGACATCCTAGATAAATCTAGTCAGCATTTGGCCCATATCCCTCCAAACCCTTCCTATTCATATACCCATCCAGATGCCTTTTCATTGTAATTGTACCGGCCTCCACCACTTCCTCTGGCAGCCCATTCCATACATGCACCACCCTCTGCGTGAAAAAGTTGCCCCTTAGATCCCTTTTAAATCTTTCCCCTCCCACCTTAAACATATGCCCTCTAGTTTTGAACTCCCCCACTCCAGGAGAAAGACCTTGCTATTTAACCTATCCACATCCCTCACAATTTTATAAACTTCTATAATGTCACCCCCTCAGCCTCTGACGCTCCATGGAAAAATAGTCCTATCCTGTTCAGCCTCTCCCTATAGCTCAAGCCCTCCAGTCCTGGCAACATCCTTGTAAATTTTTGCTGAACCCTTCAATTTTTCATCACATCCTTCTTACAGCGGGGGGATGAGAATTGTGCACAGAATTCCAAAGTGGTCTAACCAATGTCCTGTACAGCCACAAAATACCTCCCAACTCCTATACTCAATGCACTGGCCAATAAAGGCAAACATACCAAACGCTTTGTTCACTATCTTGTCCACCTGGGACTCCACTTTCAAGGAACTATGAACCTGCACTCCAAGGTCTCTTTGTTTAGTAACACTCCCCAGGACTACTATTAATTGTATAATTTGTGCCCTAATTTGCCTGTCCAAAATGCAGCCTTCTCATTTATTTAAGTTAAACTCCATCTGCCACTCCTCTGTCCATTGGCCCATTTGATCAAGATCCTGTTGTAGTCTGCTTCCTTGTTGTCCACTACACCTCCAATTTTGGTGTCATCTGCAAACTTACTAACCATGCCTCTTAAATTCACAACTAAATCATTTTTATAGATTACGAAAAGCAGTGGACCCAGCACTGATCCTTGTGGCACACCACTAGTCACAGACCTCCAGTCTGAAAAGCAACCCTCCACCACCGCCCTCTGTCTTCTACCTTTGAGCCAGTTCTGTATCCAAATGGTTAGTTCTCCCTGTATTCCATGTGATCTAACCTTGCTAGCCAGTCTACCATGAGGAACCCTGTCAAATGCCTTACTGAATTCTTCTTTAAACTTCTTGAATATTATTCTAAGGATCATAAATGCATTTTCAACTTTTATGCACTTGTGTGTGCACACGCACACAGATGCTACAGGCCAACAAATCAGTTAAATAAAAAATAGAATTTGCAGAATTTCAAAATGTCAAATTACCATTCAGTTTAACATCAAATCTGAATGATCGCAAATTTCTGTGCAATGCGTTACAAACTTTATAGTGTTACTGACACTTACTTAGATAATGGCTGAATAAATTCTTTGATATGGAGGTGCCGGTGTTGGGCTGGGGTGGACAAGGTCAGAAGTCAAACAACACCAAGTTATAGTCCAACAAGTTTATTTGAAACACAAGCTTTTGAAGCGTTGTCCTGACTTCAACTGATGAACAGGCAACGCTCTGCAAGCTTGTGATTTCAAATAAACCTGTGAGGCTATAACCTGGTGTCGTCTGAATAAATTCTAAAAAGATCTTTTCCAGTCCTGTAAATCCCTACGTACCTAAATACAGCAGCACACTTGACATCGCTTTTAGGTATTTAATAAACTTGACTAATTGTGATGTTTAATCCTGACTTTCAGCATGCTCAAGCTATAAGGACTGCTTGAATTCATTATTCTGGAATTTGATGTTCTAAACCATGGCAATTTTTTTGTGTTCATGCATGTTCTCCTTGTGTGAATATTTTGGCAAGACCAAATTTGAATTTGGAGTTGTTCGGTTCATCTTAGTCTCTTATACGAAGATTGTGACTAAACATTACATTGAGGTCCTGTGCCAACCTTAAAATTATAGTTGTCATTTGCCTGAGGCCTGCAAAGATTTTAGAAGAATCTTGATTTGAAACGCACAAAATTTTGAAGCCGTTTTACAGTGTAAATCCTGAGAGGTGTTTCACCTTAAGGGGAAATCTAGAACTTGGGGGGCAGAGTTTCAAAATAAGGGATATTCATTTAAGACATGAATGAGGGAGAATTTCTTCTCTCAGATTGTCTTTGAAACTCTTCCACAGCAAACAATGGAGCCTGGGTCATTTTAATACATTCAAGACCAGGAGTTAGACAATTTTTTTGATCGACAAGGAGTCGAGGATTACAGAGGACAGGCAGGAAAGTGAAGTTATGGCCACAATCAGATTTGTTAAGTTCCTGCTGAATGAGACAGCATGCTCCAGGGGTCGAATAACCTATTCTTACTCAATTTTCTTATGTTTATTATCATCTGTACAAATCACATCCCATACAGCAATTATAATCTAGGATTGCTCTTCTTCAGAGAGAAAAACTATCTTTGATCATTGCTGATGAGGTGTCATTTTTCTTTTTATTTTATTACAGCATTCTGTTACACATCACTTACTGGGATGCCAGCACTGCACAAGTGTATTTTAGCTGAGTTTTTATAGCTTTTGTTTCTCTAATATTAATTACTTTCTGTTGATCTAGATTTCCTCCTTTGATTGAACTGACTTTGGCTTCATTAGCTGATTTCTCAGTTACAATGCTGCCTTTATTGTGGTAGATTATACATGGAACTTAGACCAGGTAACATACTGATCTTTAGATGAAATATTTTTCCAAGGTATGAAATATTTCTCAAACTCATTCATTAACAAATTCAGTTTTCAATAAATTCTTCCAACATTCATGTTAAATACTTGTATGAAAATTTACGTACTCTTGCCTCTTCATCCTTTGCAAAGTCAAAATGTCAATCCAAGGTAATTTCTATTGCAAACAAAAACATTTTTATAGATTCTCTTCACTTCTGCTTTCCCTTCTGGGAAAGTAATTTTCAAGATTTAAATTTTCCATATTGATGTCATTTTGACATCATATCAAAAGGTTCTCACTGACAAACAAGTGGGAGACTGGCTGGAGCATCTTTTAAACTTTGTTCAGAATCCCTCCTTCAAGATCAAATTGGATGGGATGCCTTTTGGTGCCATTTCTGGGAATTTACACCTAAGCCTACACCCACATGGGTTTTTTTTTCTGAAGGTGGGGTCTAGGCCTGAAACATCAGCCTTCCTACTCCTCTGATGCTGCTTGGCCTGCTGTGTTCATCCAGCTCTACACCTTGTTAACCCATATGGGGGCTGATTTTACTGATGCCTATTTACACCTTAACTTCCCACAGATTTTATTAACATGTCAGAAATAAAACTTACTCACTTGTGTCTACATTTGCTTGATTTTTCATGCTAGATGTTTGCTTTCCACTCCAATTACATGAGCAATAATTATGATACTGTCCAACAGTAGGGTGAAGGGCAAAACTGGAAAGGGAGAAACATTCCCAGATCAGCTAGGGGAGCATGGCAGTAGTTTGGGAGAAACCTGAATGCCCACTTTCTCAGCTGAAGCAGTGGTGAGAGATCAGGGAGACAAAAAATAAACAAATAAAATATTCAAGAAAACTGAACAACACAAATAAACATTCATAAGAAAGAGAAACTATTATGAAAAAACTTCAATTTTCCCCTATTCATCTGAACTGTTTTATGTGCAGTGTGAGAAAGAAAACTACTCAGCATTACAAAATTAATCACTCCACACAGCCACAAGCTGTCAAGAAATACCTATGAAATTGCATAGACCACATACTGTAAGCTACCCTTGTTCAATCCCAAAAAAGTACAATACTGAATGTTTATTGAATGTTACTTTTGTTTAAGAGTTAGATGGGTTTTTCCAAATGTTAACTCTATATCTAAATAACCACCCAACTGAATTTCAAGCTTTAATTCTACATTTATAGAACTGTTTTGAATGATTGAGGAAGCAGGTCACTGGATAACAATAAAGATATCTTCAAAGTCCCATTGAATGACAGATTATTTTACATGTAAGTGATTCTGATCAACATACACAGAGTTAATATTTTGCTAGAGCTTTCTCATGCAATTTCATAACTAATGTTAAAATAGAATACCAAAGTTAGTACTGTAGATTTAAATTAAGATGTTAAAATACAAAAAAAATGTAAAAGGATCTTGTCCCAATATTTGTATAACTTTTAGAAGAAATTAACAATTAAAATCAGATGTACAGAAATGGCCAGCAATCCACATAATGGTTTGTGCCACTTGACAGGCACACAGACCCACAGCCCTAGTCAAACGTCTCAGGAGGAAAAAGGAACTTTATGGCTTCCTGCGTTGATTACAATTCTATTTTGTTTGTAATGCTATGTCTTCAAAGACCAAAACCTTATCAACAGTTTCAATGTCAGACACAGGTGTCAAAAGCTAACATAGCATTCACTATGACAGCAGGTTCATTCACATTTCCATTGAGCAAGAACTAGGCTGCTGTTGCTAACTGAAGGACTGTTAACTTGACCAGACACCTTTTGGCAATCTAATTGAACCGGAGGAACTTCAGGGAAGCAGTTCATCACATTGTTACAGGAATTGCATCCTGAGCTTTCATCTTTTGTTTGAAATGTTAAAGCCAAGGCACAAAAAAACTGAAATGCTCAACTCACTTCCTGCCGACAATCCTGAAACAAATACAAGTCAGGATTCCTGCTAATAGTCCATTTACACTGTTAATCTGCCATTGTCTTTGTTACTGAAACCAGCAGCAATTGCTTTAAAATGTGGTCTAGGTTTCAAGACTGTATCTCAAGTGTGCACCTCTCCCATACATACATTTAACTTTCCATGTGAAACAGCTGCAAAGCAAATCCACATCTGTGTCACATGTGCAGGCTGGTTTTGATGGTGTAGCAGGTGTGCACAGACAAAGAACAAATGAAATTAAAATTATACTGCACACTTCATGTTCTCAGGATGCCTGAGGAATCATACTGCTGTTGTATTGGTGCTTTTACGGGGGTCCAGATGAAAAACAGTGAAGATAAGTACGCAAAATGACTTTACAAGAATGATTTCGGTGTTGTATGGATAAGAAGTTGGAACTGTTTATTTTCTTGGAGAGGAACCTAAGAGAAGGCTGATGGAAGTTTTCAAAAACATGAGTTTGGACAGAGTAGAAAGGAAGAAAACTTTTCCCACTCATAAAAGGATCAAGCACAAAAGGACACAGATTTAAAGGTTTCGTGCAAACGGAGCAAATGCAATTTGAGAATTTTTGTTCCCCCCCACTACAGTGGGTAGTTATGGTCTGGAATGCACAGGCTGAAAGTGCAGTGGAGACAGTTTCAAACAAGGACATTAGATGATTATTTACATAGAAACAATGTAGGGTTATGGAGAAGAGGCATGAGAATGGCACTAAAATCATACTGAGAGACCAGGCAGATACAATAGACAAAATGGCCTTCTTTTGCACTGTAGAAATTGTGATTTTGTGAGTCAAGTTAGTTGAGACTAGTGCCACAAATCTAATCTCATGACTGCACTTTGTAGTTGGTACTGGGTCCCAGTGCATCAAGAGTCAGTAGCAAAAATGTCGACTTAGAAGTAGTCCATAAGTGGTTAATGTACTGCTTCGGACTTATTACAGTCTCGCCACATGGGTGTGGCTCCTGATTTCTGAGCTCTGCCACAAATGCCTCACCACCATAAATGGCAACAGTGCGTGGCTCAAGGTATTGCTTCTGGAATTTCACAAAGATGAAGAAAGTTACTTCAGTGCACAATTCTCCCCAGTCTATTATTGAATCTGCCAGTACTGTTAAAGTAATCTGGTTTCAGTAAAAAGGACAGGCGTAAATGAGAGAATGTGGCATTTGGGTATCATAATGACTCTTCTCCAGAGCAAATAAAATCTATAAAATTAAATTTTGCCCAATTTAGCAAATTAATAAATGAAACTAAAAAGAAAAATTGCTCAACTTTTATAGTGTCTTTCACGTTCAAGCTATCCCAAAGCACTTTACAGCCAATAAATTACTTTTAAATGGGTAGTCACTATTTTTATACAGGAAAACACACAAGGTTCCAATAACAAAAGAAAATTTTAAAAATTGTTCTGTCTGAATGATAAGAGTCTGGAGAAATTCTTGATCCTCCCTATAGTGGCATGGGATCTTATGAGACTGTTAACCTTCACCAAAGCTAAGAAGTGGGGCCTTGATTCAAACACCACAACAACCCTATATCACAAGTCTGAACTAAAAGCTTACTTTACTTTTTCAAATCTCAGAGTTAACTGATTCAGAAATGAATGACATCCTGAAACCAAACAGACACCACCATATGCTTAATCTACTGATGGTCTGAAAGATCCATGGAAAACTAAGGGTTTATAACGTTGTCAGAATCTGGAGTTAATTCCTTTATAATTGGGAGTTGCATCCACCAAAGGGAACTGCACATCTGTTGCCATTCCATTAAGAAACGAAGTGGCCTAAAACCTCCTTGCTCCTCTCCATACAGTGAAGCAACTAATTGTCACGTAACTGCATAGTTTCCTGAACAGCTGTGGAACTCAAAAGGAGCTGTTAATTTTCAAAAAAGAACGAAAACAATTTCCTGGTCATTTGGGAGTTTGAATGCATGGTTCTAAAACCAGTACATATGCTACATGCAAGATACCAGCAACAGATAGGGTACCAGCCACTCCTGCCAGCAGAGCCTAGACTTTTTTCTTTATCCCTAACCGCTCCTGCTTTCCTGTATAATTAATATCTCTGGGAAGATGCTTGCACACAACTATCGCCACATTTGCCTCTGTAATAGCAGTCAGGAGACAATTCATGGTGTGAAATATTTAGAGACATTTCAATACAAAAGGTTGTCACATATTATTTCTAACATCCGCCTACACTATAAAAACTGTAGTAAAACAGTAATGTCATCTGAAATAGTTTAGAGTAATAACAAATGCCCTCAAACATCAAAATTAGATATATCATTAGCACCCCATCCACCACCTTCAACATTCAGTGCCTTGACTACCATGCACAGAGACAGCAGCATGCATCGTCTACAAGATGCACTATAATACTTCACCAAGGATCTTCTGAGAGCACCTTCCAAACCCATGACCTCCACCACCTAAAAAAAGAACAAGGACAAATGGGAACACCACCTGCAACATCCGACATCTTGACTTATAAAAATATTGCTATTCTTTTACTGTTAGTCGGTCAAAATCCAGGAACTCCCTTCTTGTGGGTGTCCCTAAATCGCGAGAATTGCAGTGGCTCAGGAAAGCATCTCATCACTACGTTCTATAGGGCAACAAAGGATGGGCAGAAAATTCTGGCTTGGACAACAATACCCACAGTTCACTGAAAAACATTAAAACAAAAAGTGGAGTTGATATCGCTTTACTTGTTTTAAAGTTGCATAGGAAATATTTAAACTGCACAAGTACAGGTAACCCAATCACAGCGTCAAAACTGTTACACATAATAAAATGAATTGGTTCTTGGGGGGCTTTTGTGTGATCCAAGGAAAGTACCTAATTTATTCTTTATAAATATGTACATGTATCCTGCAACATAGCTATGCCTTTTTAAATGCTCAGAAATTAAAACAATGTGTAATTAGAAGACCAACTTAGAATACCCATGGTCCTTATTTGGAGACTGCATCCTTGCTTAGAAGTTTAAATCTATGGCATGTATTTTAACTGCTTCAAAGAATCTTTTGAAGCCTCAATATGCTTTTATGCATGCTGCACCTTCAAATGCATTTTTATGTAAAAAACAATTTTTTTCATTTTAAAGGCTCAGCTACAGGAAAATAAATTAAAATTCATCCAAAGGATTTTGCCCAAAGTGGCTAAAGTTCCGATGACGGTAAAAGCTCAACTTTACAACATTTAAAAACGTCAACGTATGTTCCCTTCAGGGTGTTTTCACTTTAAAGTGCCCGAGTTCAATGCCTCTCCTCCACCCCCACACATACATATGTATTTTGCAAGAACCCAAGCATGCACAACACTCATTCTGTTTTAATAACAGTATTACAATTGGTTCAACAGCTCAATCATTTTTCCAGAAGATTTTGGTTGATATCGTGGAATACAGACTAAACATTTTTATCAGTTCACTGACCATTTGGCAGCATGCCTACATTACATGTAATCTATAATAACATCCTATCCTTGCTTGGAAATTCAGGAAGTTTTAATCTGTCAATTGTTAATTTCAATGTATATGACATTTTAAATCCAGCAACCTGAAGGAAAAAAGTTACATTTCTTATATTGAGATACTGTACTTTCATTAAAGATGGACAGCAAAATCAGTGTCCCTAATGAATTTTTTAAATCCCTAAATTTTTAAACCTGTCTTTCACTGATGATACCAAGATGTGAGCATTAAAAAGCAGAGAATCATAGAATCCCTAGTATGGAAACAGGCTATTCGGCCCAACAAGTCCACACTGCCCCCTCCGAAGAGCACGCACCCAGACCCATCCCCCTACCCTTTCCCTGTAATTCCGCATTTCCCATGTCTAATCCACCCCTGGACACTATGAGCAACTTAACATGACCAATCCACTTGAGCTGCACATCTTTGGGCTGTGGAAGGAAACCGGAGCACCCAGTGGAAACCCAAGCAGACATAGGGAGAACGTGCAAACTCCACATAGACAGTCGCCCGAGGGTGGAATTGAACCCGGGTCCCTGGTGCTGTGAGCCACCATGCTGCCCATTATTAGGCGATTTGCAAAAGTTAATTAATTGAAGATAATGCGTAATTCACTGGAAAGTTTGAGTTACAGGATTCTCGGTGGACTTCCTTTAATTCATTGTCGTGTAATATTCAACTGTTCACTTCCAGTTACACAAACTTCAGTTTATAAAAAAGGTAATATTATACTTCAGAAGGAACATAACAAAATAGCCCAAGCAAACCCATTCTATATCTAATTTGTTTATAATAATTACCAAGTTACCAAACTGCAACCATTTCTTCCAAGTTCAATTTTAAAAGACTTTCATGGCAGCCTTACACTCCAGCTAATAAAGCAGTGGGTTTTAAGTAATAGAGGCCCTGAACCGCTCTTTGCTGTTGCACAGCATTCACAGGGATACCTGTAAACATGCAAATAGTTTTCACATAGGTTCCTAAGAAACATAGCAAGGGCAACTGTAGTAAAACATTGTAATCTAGGCCAAATCAGCCTTGTTCAATTTGGTGGCTACACTATACGCAATTCAGTAGTTATTTTTGACAAATGGGACTGTGTTAAGTATAATACAAGTGAGAGCAAACCATCCAAGCCTGAACTAGGCAGAAAACCTAGCAGCATTTAGTAACTTAACTGTCAAATTCATTAGTTTATCTATATCAGTCACTCTTACAACCTGGAAAATCTGACCCATTTTAAATAATCAGTAGTCTTCACTGCCTACCCAAAAATAGGAAAAAATAAAAATGGACAGGTAGTTGTTTCATCAACAATGTGGTTAGACAACACAGCAAGAATAACAGTCACCAAAATCAAATACAAAGTGACTTTGATAGGATGGATGTGGAAACCAGTTAGCAAGGATATGCTGCTTATTTGGTTTTTGAATAGTAGCTTGTTTTTATGCATTTCAACAAGAGAATAGCGGAAAAAGGCCTTTGGGCGTTGTGTAAATGAAGCTACTGGATGACAAGGAGGTAACAGACATGTACTCAATGCACTTCAATTGACAATGCAAAGCTCGACTGTTTATCGTGGTCCTTCAAGCTGTTGAGCACATTCACATCCCAGTTTTGTATTGGGGGTGACATGATGTATTGATTACTGACACTCTAAAACATTGTGCTATCCTTTGTTAGTGTATGGAAGTTGTTGTTTAGATATGCAACTACAAGGAGGTATTGATCCGAAGGAAATCAATTCATTTGAAGTTCTGTGACACCAAAGTTGGTAATACATGAAGGTTAAAAAGGAGAAACTGAAAGAGGAATTTATAACAATCATCCCACTCGGAACTAAACTGTACAGAGAGAAAAACAATTGCCTACTGACAAAATGATTTAAAAAGCATGCCAGTACTTAACTTTTTTTTTAAAAAAAGCTGATCTTTCAAGTCAGTCTTATATTTATAGATAGCTCAAATTTTCAAAAATTCAACCTTGAACACTATTGTTGGTTTTGTTTTAGTTACTGGCCACATGCCAGCAGAGTGGAGCTTTAGTTACTATAAACTGTCAAGAGACGCCAGTTAATTTGTATGCTACTTAATACGAGGAACATAAGGGGCAGCATGTCACACAGTCAGTGTTAGCGCTACACAACACCTTAGTGACTAACCACTGTTCCTGGTCATGTCTAATCAACTAGAAATCTGGCAAGGCAAGAGAACACCTAAGCCAAATGAACAAAGTCAAATAGTATCTACCTGCTGGAAAGTTCAAAGTACACTTAGGATGCATGCTGCATTTATCTTCAGAAAATATCTTCCAAAAAAAAGGCTGTATTTCATTCATACATGTAAAGTATCAGATGGTCAAAGACCTAGAAGACTCTTACAAAGGAGTTAACATTATCCTTATTATGTTCTATACTCCTGGGTATAATCTATTCACACTGCATCTGGATATTTCACTCTGCTTATTACATCAATGTCTTTTCTAAAATGTTGTTAAATCTCAAAGGAAAACAATGGAAAATGAATTAAAACAATTTTAATCATAAAAAATGTCACATAGCCTTCCTTTTGAACTTGATTTAAAAGTTTACTGGCACACAGTTTCAGCAAATTCAATTCTGATAATTATCGGACAGTATTTGATCCATCAGCAATTTGCATAGTTGTCTCTTTACTGCATGTACATCAGATAATATTAAATAATACTTTGAAAGATTTAAATTTCTGAAACAAGATTCAAAAATTACACGCAAAATCTGAACTGTAATCAGTTTGCATCGACAGTTGCTTTAAAATTCCCCGAGGCAGATACTTTTCTTCTCTCTTCAATGTGATTCCGCAAAGAAAGATTTAACTTTTTTTTTCTTTTTGCAGATACAGCTTACTAACTTCCACTAGCATTCCTCCTCTGCTTTAAGAAAGAAATCTCTATGTTGCATTGAAGGAAGAAAGTACTGACTTGCAAATGGAATAATTGCTTATTAATGTGCAAAATTCTTACCCAAACACACTTAACCATGCGCATATGATAGCTTGAAAATGCATTTTTTGACCTAGCATCATGTGTACCTTTTCTTGGAATGGGTTAATTTAATCCATTGGTGGAAGAACTATTTGAAGAGAACTGAACAGCTCATTCAAAGCTCTACTACATCCTGCACCCATTCCCTTGCCAATCACCCTATTCTTCAAAATGTGAAAATTCTCATTTGCGTTTATTACTCTCCATGGCCTTGTTCTTCAAGCACTACAACTCACCTCCTAAGGAGTCATCAGACTCCAGCATCCACTGGTTCTACCCAATAGCCATGTCCTCATCTACCAGTCCTATTCCCATCCTCATCATCCCTTTAAACACAGGGACAAAAACAGAAATTGCTGGAAAAGCTCAGCAGGCGTGCAAGGATCACCAGACCCCAAACTTTGCCTCTGATTTCTCTTCACAGATGCTGCCAGACCTGCTGAGCTTTTCCAGCAATTTCTGTTTTTGTTCCTGATTAGCAGCATCCACAGTTCTTTTGGCTTTTATCCCTTTAAACAACATTTGTTGAGTTTTTGGTCTTCTTCTCAACTTCCTTACTCTTTTGATCCGGCAACAAGTTTTTCATTAAATGGCTTTGAATGTAGAAAAATACCTGAAGGCACTTCAAACGCAAGCTAAATGTAAATCTTATTTAATTGCAGTGCTGAGCATTTTTGCAAATTTACCATTCCTTTACTATAGCCCATTCTTTAAAAAATGTCTGTGGAGTGACTAGACTGAAACAAGGTGCTTGGGGCTCTATTGACACATTTTCCATTTTTTTGCACCCTCTTTGTGGTAAAGCAACACTTTCAATGCAACTATGCAGAAAGACTGACTGAGATTGGAATCCTACAATGCAATGTACATTAGCTTCTAAGGAACTGTGACAGGCCATATACAACAACGTAATGTACTAATGGATTACCATTAACAATAAGTGTAAAATATTTATTGAAATGAAGTAACTTTCAATTGATGTGCATTAATGCATTTAATTTGAAAATCAAACAAACATATTTCATCACGTATGACAGGAGATAATATCTTCCAGCTTCTATTACTACTGCAAACTGTCTACAATAACTGCACAGATACCTTTCAGCCTGTGTGGATGAGCATATTTCTAATAGGTTGAGATCTTATAAACCATCACACATTTTTAATAAAAGCACGTTGAAGTTTGAAAACACTTAAAATTATTTGTAATTTCAACCTACAAAATGTTATGATCGCAAATTAATGCCACAAATTTAAAATCTGCATCATTTTGTATTTGGAACTCTCTCCCTAACAGCATTATGGGTGTATCTACCTGAAGTGGAATGCAGTGGTTTAAGACAGCTCACCACCACTTCTCAGGGTAATTAGGGATGGGTATTAATTATGATTCCAACCAATTACAGCCATATCCTGTGAATGACTAAAATGACTTGCATACTTGACAAAAATACATTGAGATGCATGTAGCAAACATTGAAAGAAATTTAAAAACAAGGCAGACCACCATACCTTCAAACACACTTTTGCTTTCCTCCCCTTTCAGCTTTCTGAAGGATCCACTTCCTGTGACACACTGGTCCAGTCCTCAGCCATTCTGCCACACATTCTCTTCTCCACGGCACCTTTCCAAGCCAGTACATGGGGTGCAACACCTGTTCTTTCACTTCCTTTATTCTCACCATCCAAGGCCCCAAACAGTCACTAAGTGAAAGAGCAATTTACTTGAATTTCTTTCAGTTTCACATACTGTATCTGCCGTTCACAATGTGATCTCCTCTCCTTTTAAGGAGTAGTATCATTGTGATAGTGTCACTGGACTAGTCATGAGTTTGGATTCAACTATTACACTGAAATTTGTCTTTCAGTAAAATCTGGAACTAAAAACAAGTTTGAAAGTGATCATGTAACCATTGTCAATTGCCAAAGCCTTTTTGGTTCACTAATATCATTGGGGAAATGAAATTTGCCATCTTTACCTGGTTTAGTCTACATGTGACAGCAATGGGGATGGATCTTAACTATGCTCTGAAATATCCTTGAAAGCCATTTGGTTGTATCAAACCACAATGAGTTGATTGAACACTTCTGTTCAGTCTGCAAACATGACCTTGAGCTTCCTGTCATTTGTCATTTTAATCCTCTGCCTTGCTCCCCCACTCTAATCAACCTTTCTGTCCTTGATTTGCTACAGCATTGTAATGAAGCTCAACACAACCTCTAGAAACAGCACCTTGGTATGCTGCAGTCTTCTGGACTACTTCCTTCAGGTCATTTTTTTTTGCTAGTTTGTTTCTCTCCTTACCCCTTATGTTGTACGTAAATGGCTGCTACATAACCATTCATGCCTCATTTGGGACATACCTTAGTCCCTTCTCTGGCATTGTAAAATCTTCTGTAAATTAATTGCTCCTGCCCTCTACCCTATTACAGTCCTGTCCTTTTGTTTTTCCTGCCCCTCCCCACTTTTACTGTCTTAAAAACTCATCAAAGGCAAAACACTGGAAGATATTGGAAATTTGACACAGAGTCATACAGCACAGAAACAGACTCTTCAGTCTAACCAGACTATGCTGACCATAATCCCAAATTAAACTAGGCCCAGATAACAAGGTGTAGAGCTGGATGAACACAGCAGGCCAAGCAGCATCAGAGGAGCAGGAAAGCTGATGTTTCGGGCCCAGACCCTTCTTCAGAAATGGGGGAGGGGAAGGGGATTCTGAAATAAATAGGGAGAGAGGGGGAGGCGGATAGAAGATGGATAAAAGGAGAAGATAGGTGGAGAGGAGACAGACAGGTCAAAAAGGCGGGGGTGGAGCCAGTAAAGGTGAGTGTAGATGGGGAGTTAGGGAGGGGATAGGTCAGTCCAGGGAGGACAGACAGGTCAAGGGGGCGGGATGAGACTAGTAGGTAGGAGATGGGGGTGGGGCTTGAGGTGGGAGGAGAGGATAGGTGGGAGGAAGGACAGGTTAGGGAGGCGGGGACAAGCTGGGCTGGTTTTGGGGTGCAGTTGGGGGAGGGGAGATTTTGAAGCTTGTGAAGTCCAAGTGCCACAACAATGCCACCCGAAGGTTGCAGGAACAGCACCTCATATTTCGCTTGGGAACCCTGCAGCCCAATGGTATCAATGTGGACTTCACAAGCTTCAAAATCTCCCCTCCCACAACCGCATCCCAAAACCAGCCCAGCTTGTCCCCGCCTCCCTAACCTGTCCTTCCTCCCACCTCAAGCCCCACCCCCATCTCCTACCTACTGGCCTCATCCTGCCCCCTTGACCTGTCCATCCTCCCTGAACTGACCTATCCCCTCTCCAACTCCCCACCTACACCCACCTTTACTGGCTCCACCCCCGCCTCTTTGACCTGCCTGTCTCCTCTCCACCTATCTTCTCCTTTATCCATCTTCTATCTGCCTCCCCCTCTCTCCCTATTTATTTAACAATCCCCTTCCCCTCCCCCATTTCTGAAGAGGAGTCTAGGCCCGAAACGTCAGCTTTCCTGCTCCTCTGATGCTGCTTGGCCTGCTGTGTTCATCCAGCTCTACACCTTGTTATCTCAGATTCTCCAGCATCTGCAGTTCCTACTATCTCTTAAACTAGTCCCACCTGTGCACTTGGCTCATATCCCTCTAAACATTTCTTATTCATGTACTTATCTAAATGTCTTTTAAATTTTGTAATTGCACCCACATCCACCACTTCCTCAGGATGTTCCAAGGTGGACGCAGAGCAGGACATTTCAGCTGGAGCTCATTCGCTCCATCTGTTTCTTTTTCTTGCTTTTTCCTTTTGTTCTTTCTCCCCTTCTCTTCTCGGTGATGTCCTGAACTCCTGGCCTCAGTCCGGACTTGGTGTGGTGGTCTCAGCGTGGGCTTTCAGCCTCAAGGCAATTCCAGAGTGGTCTCCCTGCCTTCAGATGAAGCTCAGCACAGTCTGGAGTCAAGGCCTGGCACAGATGGAGACTAAATGCCAGCGTAGACTGGGTTAGAAGGACTGTTGTTCTGAACTTTGTATTTCCCTATTTTCTAATTTATTCCTGTGATCTGTAATGCTGGACATTTTGTTTTTCTATTTCCCACCCCCACCCTCTCCAAGAACAGGTACACATTCTTCAGTACTAGGTACTTTATACCTAAGATGGCACCATAAGTGGTGACTTGTAAACTTTTCACTGTACTCATTTGACTACATGACAATAAAGCTAATTCAATTCAATTCTCACACCAACCACTCTAAAATAATGTCCCCATACCTTTTTTTTAAATCTTTCTTCTCTCACCGTAAAATATGCCCCATGGTCTTGAAACCCACCCTAGGGAAAAGACAACTGCCATTCACCTTATTTATATCCGTCATGATTTTATAAACCTCTATAAAAGTTACCCCTCAACCTCCTACACTGCAGTGAAAAAATTCCCAGCCCATCCAGCCTCTCCTTACAACTCAAACCCTCCATTCCTGGCAACATCCTGGTAAATGTCCTCTGAACCCTGTCCAGCTTAATAATATCCTTCCTATAAAAGGGCGACCACAATAGTCCAGAAGAGGCCTCACTAGTGTCTTGTACAACCTCAACATGACTTCAAAACTGCTATACTCAAAGGTCTAAGTAATGAAGGCAAGACTGCTGAATGTTTTCTTAACCACCGTTATCTACGCGTGACACAAACTTCAAATAATTATGTACCTGAACCTAGAGGTGTCTCTGTTCTACAATACTGTTCGAGGCCTTACCATTAATTGTATAAATCCTGCCCTTGTTTATTTTACCAAAATGCAATGTCTCGCATTTATCAAATTAAACTCCATCTGCCATTCCTCAGCCCATTGACCCAACTTATCTAAGATTACAAAGAGATCTTGATCATCTTCTCCACTGTCCACTATGAGACCAATTTTTGTGTCATCCACAAACTTACTAACCATGCCTTCTGTATTCTCATCTAAATTATTTATCTAAATGACAAACAAAAGTGGACTCAGCACCGATCCCTGTGGAACACCGCTGTTCACAAACCTTCAGTCCAGAAAGCAACCATCTGCGCCTCTTGCCTTATAACCCTTCTTAAGCAAAGGCACAATATTAATCATCCAGTACCCTACCTGTAGTTGTAGATGATACAAACATTTCTGCTGGAGACCCCACAATTTCCTCCCTAACTTCCTACAACATCTTGGGATACACTAGGTCAGGTCCCAGAGATTTGTCCACCCTTATATTTTCTAAGACCTCCAGCACTACTACTTCTGTGATATGAAGTATTTTCAAAATATCAATATTTATTTCAGAGTCGTCTAGCCTCCAATTCTTTCTCAACAGTAAAATCTGACGTGAAATATTCATTTAATATCTCTCCCATCTTGGTGTAACACAAAGATGATCCCTTTGATCTTTACAGGGCCCTACTCTCTCTGTAGCTGTTCTTTTGCTCAATGTACTTGTAGAATTTCTTTGGATTATCCTTAGCCTTGACAAATAAGGTTATCTCATATCCTCTCTTTGCCTTCCTGATCTCCCTGTTAAAGAATGCCCCTACACTCTTTATACTGTTCAAGAGATTCATTTGAACCCAGTTGTCCAAATCTAATATACGATTCTTTTTTATTCTTGACTAGAACCTCGGTATCTTTATTGTTATCATTAATTGTTCTCTAATCCTACCAACCGTACCTTTCACTCTACCAGGAATATAATGACTCTGAGCTCTCATTATCACACTTTTGCCAAGAAACGCCACCCACAAACAAAATGCTGAAAAATTCAGCAGCTCTGGCATTTTCCACGGACCACAGACAATAAGATATAGGGGCAGTTCTAAAGAGTCACTCCATTGCTCTGTGGAGAGAAACAGAGATAATGTTTCAAGTCGAGCATGATTCTTCAGAATAGTTCTGACGAACTATACTGGACTCAAACCAGAATATTAAGTGCTTCTCTCTCCACAGATGCTGCCAGACCAGCTGAGTTTATCCAGCATTCTCTGTTTACTATAAACTCTTTACATTTGAATCTTCCCTTTAGTCTGAAGTCATCAACCTGAAAATGTAACTATTTCTCTTCAAAGATGTTGCCTGATCTCCTGAGCATTTCCAGCACCGTTTTTCAGAATTCCATCATCCATATAACTTTGTTTTTATAGAAGACAAATCATTCGATAAAATATTTAAAGCACATGACTTATTTTCAGAAGTCATTTTACTCGAGACAAATACATCGTCATGAGTACAAAAATGTAACTAGCAGCTGATCTGTTTAGCCTAAAATGTAACAAAACAGTGGTAGCTATCTATTTTACAGAGGAATGGTACAAATCTTAATTTCCACACAAGTGTAGAGATTAAAATACAACAAAACCATTAAATAATGGATGCTAAGTTATGAGAACAACATTCAGGTAGTCATGGTAAAGAAAATATTGTGATTACTCTGTTTTATAATATCTTTGACTTGGCTTTAAAGAGAACATTTTGCTAATTTATATCATGAAAAATACAAAATTAAAGCAGGAAAAGAAGATAGAAATGCACATGTACCAGATCAAGAACATAAAATAAAATGTGTCCTAAAGAAGGATCTAAGGGTCTACTCTACTTTCTCTCCAGATGCTGAGTTTCTTCAGCAATTTCTGCTTGTTATAAAAAATATACTTTTTTTCTTCGGTTAATAAAGATTCAAATTTGCTAAGAATATATCTGTTCTTTAAACCATATTTTTCAACAGACTAAAGCTGGGATTTCAATGGGATGAGAATTATTGTAAACTCTCCAAGTACATGTTCTAACCCTGCCTTAAAGCTGCCACCAAGAATTCAGGGAATATTTCTACAAGCAGCAACAATAACATATTCAAAAAAGGGTCACATTTATCTATTTCAGTCTTTCAACTGCAGTACTTCAGCTGGAATGAGTTTCACTACCAGACAAACCTGTAACATACCTCCATTTTCATGACATGTTTCAAATTAATGATTACAGTTTTACACAGCTAAGAAATTACTTTTGCAGCTATACCTCTCGTGCATAGTTCATTATTTTCCCCATTCTTCCTTGAAGGTACTGGATCATATTGGTCGACAGCTCAATGAATGCCACGCACCATCTGATGTTTTGTCTAAATAGGCATTCGCATATGAGCGCTACACCAAAACCAGATCCTATTTTCACTACATATTCAAATACTATCATTAAAGTACTGAATCTCATTGTACCTCAAGTCAGGCACCTCAGCAGAAAACCAGGAATTGAAACTATCGTCTTTCTAGACTATGCAGTGGTTTTAGATGCAGTAATGCATTTACTACTTCTGCCACCGGCGACAAGAGTTATTGAATCAAAAGTAACTATTTCACAAATAATGTACTTCATACTAGGTATGAAGTCTCCAAATTGCATATCCAGTGACCAGCTGAATGCGAGTAGCTGACAGGTTTAAAACAAAGATACAGCCATCTGCTAAATGTATGAGAATTACATCACAATCAACATGCACTGCAGGACTGTGTCATCCGAGTTCACAATGGTAATACTCCAAAGCCAGAATAAAGGCCAACCAGAAACAGCATTCAAATTACCTTGATAAATGCCACATGTGCTGTACAAATGCAAGTTATGATGAGTAGAAATGGCTTATGGAATAAGAATTCCCTGTGCAGTTGGTGCCACTCATTCAATGAGGTAAAGCACCAGTACCAGATTGTTTATGCATTGAGAAAACTCTGGAGAAATCGATATAATACCCTTCTCCCCACACCCCCAAAACAAACAGATTTACCTGGTTATACAAGGTGCTACTTTTAAGTAGACACTGTAAACACAGTGAGAAATGAAATGAACATCAAACTCAACAGATTATCCAAACTACACACTAACTGCAACCAAAGTGTATGTATTCAACCAAAAAAATTCGCTACCAAGGACAGCAACATGGTTGAAAACCAAACTGTGAAATCAAAATGAACACGCATAAAAGTAGCAATTTCACTAGGCCCACAAGCAAAACAATTTGAAAAGTGTCAGGATACAGTCTGTCATGGAGGTACCGATCGGTAGACTATTTAGAGAAAGCACGGGAAAACAAACAAACCAGTGAATAGATTTCGGGGGGGGGGGGGGGGGGTGGGTGGCAGAAAGAGAAGGGCAGCGGGAGGTTAAAAGGTAAAATGCCCTTAAAGATAAAATGGAACTGGTCACTCCATCTTAGGAGTGGGCGCTTAGTCTTACCAACATTTTAACGAATTTCTAGAATGTTCTCTTTCGTATATTGCTAACAACGCAGCAAGGTATTTTAAATTGGAAATCTATTATGGAGGAAATAAACAACTTGTTGCATTTCAATGAAGGAAAAACCAAACTTATCCTTCAAAATAAACTGAGAACATTCGTAGTCTAGCTGATGGTTGGTTGACACATCGAGAGACCCACAAAAATAGCAAGAGAGAATTTTGATCGGAGCTACAGAACATGCCTCACACAAAATGTATATTCTACGTTTAAAACACATTGAACACCAACTCAAGTCAGGGACTTGGTTTCTCACTTGCAACTTCAGACATACAAAAGAGGTCATCTTATTTGGATTTTAAACAAAAACTTCTCCCAGAATCACAGCAAACATTCGTTGTGAATTAAGCCTTTCAACTCCCCTCCCTCCCGGAGAAACAACTTTAAACAATAGGTTCGCCGAACAAAAACAACAACAATGGGGAAAAAGGGAGGCGGGGGGGGAAAGAGAAGATATCGGACAGAGCAGGATGAATGATTGTGTTTGTTCAATTTTACTTGAAATCGAATGATTCTCTGAATTTCGTTTCCCATTTGGGTTGCAGAACGTTAACGAACATGCTGTTTTCTTTGTAAGACCTATATGCCACAAATCGAATTTAAGATCGTCTAAGCAAGTTTAATTTGTTACACTTGTGTTTTATCAACAGTGACGAAATAGACCGAAATACTCTGCGCCTTGCCGATGAATCAAGCAATTTGCGAAACGCAGCTAAGCTGTTATTGACTCCGTTTTGTTAAAATGTACATTTTTAAAGTTATTGGATATATATTGTTCATCGGATGCTTTTCTACTAAAAATTGTAGTTTAAAAGGATAATCTGCTAACTTTGTTAGCAGCATGTGGCTCTTCTTTCTCCTAACAATACCATGGCTATGATGGATGTGTGGCAGAGCAGATCATGAAGAACAGCAGCACCTTATCGGAAGACACGCTCCTTTACGAAAGAAACACACCATGTCCTCCCCCTTTCAAGCCCAAGAGATACCAACTTTATTAAACTTTTTAAAACTAAGACACACGTTTTATACAAGAAAAGGTAGACAACGATGATTAAAGTCCACACCAGTCTATCGGTGAGTGCAATCGAGCGCTTTTAGAACCACAATAGAATTGAGCCAGCAGCTGGGAGGCGAGATTGACATCCTGCATCCACATGATTACTAACTTTGAATTCTTTGAAATGACAGGGGCTTCGAGAGGCAACTTAATCATTTACAGGAAAGAAAAAAGTCTCATAACTCATTGAAGGGAAAAACAGAATTACCTCAATTTCGAAGTCTGGGAGCCCAAATGCTGTCCTGAATAAAGAGCAAAAGTGTGCGATGGCGGGTACTTCCCACCAAGAACGAATTTCTTCTACCGAAACGGTCGAAGATGTACATTCCTCGGACATTTTAAATGGCATCAAATAAACCCCTGTCCTCACATGAGATAGTTTTCCTCGAACTTGGCTTCCTTGTGTTAATTTCCACCCCCCACCCTCCTTATCTTCCTTCCCCCCTCCCCACCCTCCCCTCCACCAGACCCCCTCTGCTTCCAGTCTCCTAGTGCCGGTTGGTGTAAGGAATGTGCTGGGTGTTAAGTGTGTGCGCTGCCTGCCATTGCCGGTCTGCTCCTCTCCTCTCCCTCTCTCCTTCCCTCCCTCCCTCTCCTTTTCCCTCTCTCAGTGCAGGCGTGCGTGTGTAATCCTGGAACAATCTCGCAGCCCCATTCTCAGCGAGGAACAGATGGCCGGACAACAACAGGGGAGTGCTCCAATCCTTCAACACACCGGAGGGAGAACAGGACGCACTGAGCTGCTCAACGCCCGGCGCATCGCTTCACCAAAACCGCCGACAGCCCTCCACCGCTGCCGTGCACAATGGCCACCGCCGGGCCGGGGCCGAGGCAACGGGAGGATTGGCGGCTTGTTGAGCAGTAGCTGCCGGGTTTGGACCTCGGACACCCCCGTGAGAAAGTGGAAAGGCTCGCCACCACCGACAGGAAGTGACGCAGAGGTCTCCTGGGTACCAGCCAATAGGCTGAGCCGCGCTGTCCTCTGGGGTAGGGGGTGGGGCGAAGTGCCTACATATATTGTGCACACCCCGGGGGTTTTAACGTCGAGTTGTTTAATGAGGCTGGTCAGTGGGTTTTGGGAAGGGGATGGTATGGCGGGGTGGGGAAAAAAAAAAATCCATTGAATAACCGAGCTATTCTTTAGTTTTCTTCCTCGCTTTATTAAGTTCCTGCACTTTAGAATTGGTGTCGAGAACCTTATCGTTTGTTGTTTAGTTGGAGGTTGCAACTAGTGGTGGAGTGCGCGAGCTTTTCTGTTGGATCACCCAATGTTCCATTCCCAGAATCTCCGCGTTCCAAACGGTTGTTGTCCTGGAGCCCGCGCTCGGGCTAAAACCCTACTTATTCCCCTAAGACATCCCTAACCCCTCCCCCTTCCCTGGGGAAAGAGCGAGTGACACCGTGCACCGCCCATCCATTTCAACACTGCAGCCTGCCAAAATATCCAGTCACTTTACTTCCTCGGTGTTTGATTGCGTTTAATGCATTCAGCTTCTTATCCTTGCCGCCGTTCGAAAAAGTTATCACTCCCGAATGATCAGCTGAGATGTGACTGGTTTAAAAAAAAAGTCACCCTTCTGTCATAGGCATCGGGACACAGAAGTGACCTTTTCTTTTTACATGGGTGCACGCGTTTCCTGTATCAAGTAACGGTCCAGTTACTTCAGCTGTCCTCTTAAAGGGAGGTACAAGCCCTTTGCAGAAGCGAAAGTTGAGTTTATAATTGATTGCACGTTTCGTGTTCTCGTCAGTTCTCACTAACGTTTGAATATTGTACACAACCGTGTGGCCTTTTGAAAATGAAGGCACCACGTTTCAGAAAAGAGGCAGCTGTGTTTTCCTTTTTCTTTTGTTTGTTTGCCGTGTGTCAAACGTTTCCAACTCCGGCCGACCGAGATAGTTTGATAAAACTGGAACAGTTCCAATTTACAGGCGGTAATCTCCTCTCGACTGAAAAAGAACTGCAGGTTAATTATATACTTAAGAGAATCAAAGGAAAGGAGATAATGGAAGGAATGAAAACTGGTAAATTTGCCCCAGCCATGCACTTTTTCAGAGCAAAAGAATTAATTGAACAAAGTCCAGTTTTTAAAATTATACAGATGATGCCCAAAGGTAAGCAATGATATGAGGTTTATTAATCGACTGTGTAATGGGTTGCGGATATTTTAGAAAACTGGCTGTTTTTTTTTAACTTTCAGATGAAGGTAAAATGACCACTTTATTCAAAATGACATGCGTTTTGGTGAGTCCATACAGTGTAGACCTGGAGGAATACAGCCGGTCACAGTATCGGACGAATGTCGACGTTTCGGTTCGGGACCCTGCATCCAGGATTGGGGAGGGGAGCTGTGTAATAAATACAGAGGAGGGGTGGAGCTGGGGAAGGTAGGTGGGATGGTGATATGTGAATGCAGGTAGGGGCTGGTGAGGATTGGTCAATTAGGTGGGTGGGGCAGATAGACGGGAGAGAAGATGGGCCGGTTGCCTCAGGTCTAGGAGGCAGGCATGAGAGGGGAGGAGGGTTGGACTTGGATTGGGGCCCCGGGGTGAGGAGAGATGGAACTGGTGAATTCTGTGTTCAGGCCATTGGAGGCGGAATATGTGTTGCTCCTCCAGTCTGCATGTGGAATCATTGGGACACTGGAGGAGGCCCAGAATGGATATGTCACTGGGAAGTTAAAATGGTTGGCAAACAGAAGAGTGTTGCTGGTTATAGTGTACAGAGTGCAGATGCACCGTGAATCGGTCACCTAGTCTGTGCTTAGTCTCACTGATGTAGAGGAGGCCACATTGGGAGCAACGGATACAGTGTTGGAGGTTGGAGGATGCTGCAGGTGAACCCCTGTCGAATATGGAAAGTTTGTTTTGGGCCTTGGATAGAGGTGAGAGAAGAGTTGTAGAGGCAGGTGTAGCACCTCCGGTGGTTGCAGGGAAAGGTGCTGAGTGTGGAGTGGACGAGGAAGTCACGGGGTGAGCGGCCCCTACAAAAGGTCGATGGGGTGGAGAGGGAAATATCTCTTTGGTGGTGGCAGAGAATGATGTGCTGGATGCAGAGGTTGGTAGGATGGTATATGAGGACCAGGGGACTCTGTCTTTATTTTTGTTGAGGAGAGGGGATTTGAGAGCAGAAGTATGGGAAATGCAAGAGATACAGTTGAGGCAGTTTGGATCAATGGAGGGGGTAAGTTATGTCTGGGAGTAGAATGCTCCATCTTGGGAGCAGATGATGTGGAGGTGGAGGAATAAGGAGTAAGAGATCGCATTCTTGTAGGAGGGTGGGTAAGAGGAGGTGTAGTCAAGATAACTATGGGAGTCGGTGGGTTTGAAATAGATGTTGGTGCTGAGACAGTTACTGGAGATGGAGAGGTCCAGGAAGGGGGGGGGAGAGTATCGGAGATGGTCCAGGTGAATTTGAGGTTGGGGTGAAAGGTGTTGGTAAAGTTGATGAATTGGTGACCAATTTGCAAAGCATCTGCGCTCTGTACACTATAATCAGCAACACCATCTGGTTGCCAACCATTTTAACTCTCCCTCTCACTCCCTGGGTGGCATGTCCATCCTGGGCCTCCTCCAGTGCATAATGACGCCACAAGCAAACTGGAGGAACAACTCGTATTTCGCCTGGGGAGCTCACAGCCCGACGGCCTGAATATAGAATTCACCAGTTTCAAAATCTCCCCCGCCCTGGCTTCATTCCAAGTCCAACCCTCCCTCCCATCCCCGCCTCCTTAATCTGACACAACCTGTTCATCTTCTTTCCCACCTTCCACCCTACTCTTCCAACTGACCAATCTCCACAGCCCCTACCTGCATTCACCTGTCACCATCCCACCTACCTTCCTTCCGACCCAACTCCCCGTTTATTTCTGAGCTCTCTTTCCCCCTCCCCAGCCCTGATGAAGGGTGTAAACCTGAAATGTCAACATTCCTGCACCTCTGATGCTGCCTGATCTCCTGTGTTGCTCCAGCTCCACACTGTATTGACTCTGACTCCAGCATCTACAGTTCTTGTTACCTCCGTGCTTTGGTGAGTGGTTGGATGAAATGATGTGTGACTGTTGGTGGGGATTTCACGAATCTGGAGGTGTACTGCATTGATCAAGGGTCTGGGGAGGAGGTACTTATCAAAGCACAAACTAAGAAAAACTATGAATGCAAGACAAATTGTAAACCATCACTGAGGGAATGTAACAGCTTTTTATATATTATTGGTGAATCTCCCATGGTGTGAAGTGAGAGGATGTCTTAAGTATTCCGTGTAAAATGAGATGTCGGTGTATTTCGTTTTAAGAAATAAAAGATAAGAATAAAAGGTAATGCTCTGCATTTTTGACAGGCCAGTTTGGTGAGGGTTCAGAAGGTTGCAGATGACTCTGATTTTGTTCCTTTAAAGGTTTGTATATATTATGAAATTGATGAAAATGAGTTGGAATGTTATTTCATGCCTGTAGAACCAAGAAGTGAGCTTTGAAATATAGGAACTTTGCACTTTGTATCAAACTTGGATCTGTTTACTTTTCTGTGATGTAACCTGCATTCTAGAAATAAAAGCAAGCTCAAGAAACCAGGGTTGAGAGGAATCAATTATGCAAAGAATAACCAAACAACATGTGCTCGCGTAAATTCATTTATGACTCGTTCCTGAATTCTTCTATGTAAATAGTATGATAGTGCTATGTGCAAAACTTTTAATCAACTCTTATTGCTTTCCAATGACACTGCAAATGAAAATTCAAGATTTGTGTCTGGGTGCACTTAGCTATTTCTAAATCCAGCAGGTCTGTGGAGATAAAACAAGAGTTAACCTTTCGAGTCCATGTGAAATCCTTCTGTTTTCTCTCCACGGATGCCTGACCTGCTGAGTTTCTCCTGCAATTTCTATCTTTGTCTGTTTCAGATCCCCAGATCTTTGTTTTATTTCTAAATCTGTTGGGGATCATTTTGTTAATGTTTATCCAAACTTTAAGGATAGCTCCTTTTTAAGATTTCATGAAGTAATTTGCCGAGTAGAATTAAATTGTGTCAGTCGGGTGTTCCCACCAAATGAGATTTATTACTTCCGTTTCTAATTTGAGGGAGTCTTCCGTGCATGTTTATTTGTACATGTTGCACAAATATTGCGAGAGTAATTGAGCAAGCACTGGACTCAAACTTCCAAGGTTCGATAACTTTGCGTTGCATATATATTGAGTTATTGCCCAGTGTGTCAGATGCCTTCATTGAATAGATAGATTTTATTGTGGTTTAGCCCATCATTTGCCAAGTATTAATATTAGTAAAGTATCTTTTAAAACAGGAAAAGGTGACCACAGAATTGCTGCAATTGGACACACAATTTGTTTGGGGAATATAGAACCATCCTGAAAACGCTTGCAGATTGTTTTGCTTTATTTAGGTAGTGGGGACTGCCTTAATGTCTAATAATTTAACATTTGACTTTGCGTAAGACCATTTTGTCACAGTGAGACAAAGGCCTCGTGGTATTACCGCTGGACCGTTAATCCAGAGACCCAGATAATGTCCTGGGGACCCAGGTTTGAATCCCGTGACGGCAGATGGTGGAATTTGAATTCAATAAATATCTGGAATTAAGAGTCTAATGATGACCATTAATTCATTGTCGATTGTTGGAAAAACCGATCTGGTTCACTAATGTCCTTTATGGAAGGAAACTGCCATCCTTACCTGGTCTGGCCTACATGTGACTCTGGGCCCACAACAATGTGGTTGGCTCTCAACTGCCCTTAATTGCCCTCTGGGCAATAAATGTTGCCTAGCCA
Source organism: Rhincodon typus (assembly GCF_021869965.1). Lineage (NCBI taxonomy): Eukaryota > Metazoa > Chordata > Chondrichthyes > Orectolobiformes > Rhincodontidae > Rhincodon > Rhincodon typus. Next base: position 25,429,403 of record NC_063349.1, on the reverse strand, counting down.
GCAACGCCCTCATCCCGTGAATGAATAATAAAAAAAATCAGAACCGGCATATAACAGAAAATTATACCTGGCTTGGAATTCATCTCAATATGATTAATATACCGAAGTAATCAATATCATAGGTGTCCAACCTCTTTCTCTCTGGCTATTTAATTGATTGCTGTGGAGTACTGTTGGCTACATGCTTTTTTTTTTGGATTTAGTCAGGAGCAAATGGAATTTGCTTTGGCTTAGATTATATAATGTTATCTTTGGAGTTGCATCTTTGATCTACTCTTGTTATTGGGCTTATCAGCACCTGCCCACGTTTAGATCATCAAATTCAGATCTTTGACCCATGTGAGTAAGAAAATAAAAACCAACAATTAATGTATTGTTTTGAATGTATCAATGTCCACATCTGTTTTAATGAATACCCTCGCTGCCTAATATTTAACCAAGACAGAAAGTAAACTGTCTTTCGAAGTAGAAAGAGAAAGAAACCAGATTGGATATAACATTTTTTTCACTTTGTTTCTTGTATTTAATATCTCTGGGGTACTTACTGTCAAATCAAAGTGTCATGTTTACGTACACTCTGGTGCAGCAATAGTATTTTGAGCCAGAAGGTCTGGGCTCAAGTCTCACTTGTTCCAGAGATGTGCAATAACATACACACAGGTTGATTAGAAAGTAGTTTTTGTTTTGCACTGATTCTGGTCATCAGTTTTGTGTCTAGCCTGGCACTGGTTACCTCCTCTCTTATAACCAAGAGTTAAGGAGGCTATAACACTAAGAACAATTATGATGAGAGACAGTAAGAACTGCAGATGCTGGAGTCAGAGTCAATACAGTGTGGAGCTGGAGGAACACAGCAGGTCAGGCAGTATCAGAGGAGCAGAAAAATCAACATTTCTGGTTTATACCCACCCAAAATGTTGACTTTTCTGCTCCTCTGATGCTGCCTACCCGCTGTGTTCCCCCAGCTCCACACTGTTTTAACAATTATGATAACTCATTTGAAAGGTTTCTCTGGGTCTAGCTAAACAAATTCTGACGAATCACTTCTGCATTTGGCAGCACCAAGCCCTTTGCTAGTCAACTTGTGTATTTGCAATTCTAAGCATCCTTCCAACATGTCTAACAACAAGACTTAATTCTTCAGTGATGATGACTGACTGAGCTAGCCTCACTAGCTTTTGGACCATCATTGCCCCGCTGTAGCTATGCATGCTCTTCCATTTGGACTGCACTCTGCTGTCTTCCTGTTTTAGTCATGGATTTGATCAAACTTATGAGTTTACTTGCACCAATGTATGGGGTACCTTGCCTTAGTTTCCCAGCTTTCTCTTCCTGCCCTGCTTTGGGAAAGAAAATAGCTTGTATTTTGTTCTCGTAAATTTCAAATGTGAATTATTTATCTTCAGGGCTGTGCATTTGCTCCAATTATATTTCTTATGCCATTGCATTCAGTAGTTTGAATATCAGGCCAGGTCTGTTGACTTGGAAGAGCATGTTGCCATTGTTGCTCCTTCCGCTATTTTAAGATTATTAACCTTTTGAGGATGTAGCCTTGAACAGAAACCACCAAGTATATTAGAATTTACACAAATACAAGAAATGAAATCGTAGTTAGGAACGCAATAAGTACAAGAGTGACCTTCCTGGATTTTGCAGACAATATAAATGAATTGAAATTCAAATTAACTTTTGGAAGTGATAGTGAGACACTTGACAATAATGTGATGATAGACTAACACAGTAACAGTAATATAATGAAACAAAGAACCGCAGATACTGGCAATCTGAAACAAACAAAAACAGAAATTGGTGGTTGAAGGGTCACTGGACTCAAAGTCAACACTGATTTCTCTTCACAGATGTTGCTTATCCTGCTGGGTTTCTCCAGAATGTTTGTTTTATTTGTTATAACAACAGTAGTGTTTAATTAGGGTCTTCAATTGTTTATCTACAATTGATTAATGCAGATTGGAAGAGTTGCATAAAGTATTATTTGTATAACAATTTACATCTGTAGAATCTACTTACTGTTGTAATAGGAAATATCAATACTCCCTGAAGGATCTGCCATCCCTTTTGGACCATGCATGATTTCAGAATTTGTTTCAATGGAATTTGATCGTTTTGCTTGCCTTTTACAAGTGCATGCTCCTAGGCTAATTCTAGGTATCATTGAATTCACAATGGTATATCTGATAATTTTAGTGTCTTCCAATTCCTTTAAAACATAGATTTCCAAGTTAATTGTACTGGTGCAAAGTGGGCATATAGAAATTGATGATTTTAGCTTATAGCTGATGAATCATGGCCAGACACAGGTCAATACCATCAATGTTAGTGATGTAATGCCAAAAAATCTCTCAGACATACAAAGGATTTATATATTTATGTACATTCTTCCTTTTTATTTTTATTTATAGTTGCTATGGAGTCCTCCCTTAAGCTTACTTCACCTTTTTTGTTTTTCCTTCTCACATTGGCCTGTGTGCGATGTTGGAATATTTAACAACATTTTGAAATGGAAAATTTCTGCTTGCATGTCATACAATGCCTGCGGGGCATGTAACGCAAAATGGCAATCACCTAGATCCTCCTGTCAATTTTCTATTTTTATCTGATTTTTTTTTTTGGAAGTTTTTTTTCTACCCATTTTTCAGATGTTTATGGTTTGGGTTCAAGCTGACTTCACTACTTCCTACCCTGGCCCAACCCCAGTTTATAATTGACTCATGCTCTGACTCCTGTGATGCCCAAATCCAGGTGACTTAATTCTTTGCTTGCCTTCCACCGCAATTGAGTTTTTGCTGAATTTGAATTCCAATTGATAACATTTAACAACATAACCTACTATGCCAATACAATGTTAAATAGTCAAGTGTTTTAGCAAGCTAAGAACATTGCTTTAGTTCAACAGAAAAGACTTTGTTTTTATTTGAATTTTCCTTTTACATCCATGCAGACAGCACAGATCTGCACTGGTGATTCCATTTAAATGGCCTTGGGGATATGAAAACAGTTTATCCTCCAATTCAACATGAACATTACTGAGATCTGCTAAAATGGAACAACTTGTCTTTCTATTTCATCTCTTAAGACATCTCAAAGCACTTCATTTGCAATGAGTTACATACAAGTGTAATCGTTGTTTCGTAGCCAGCACGATGGTCACTTTCCGCAAAGTGAGGTTCCATGGAGATGAATTGTAAGTTAGAGTTCTATTTTTCCTTGAAAATTAGAATTCTTTGCTCATACATGAGAAGGCATGGTGTCAGTTTAACCCTGCCTATGCATTACAAACAATTTCAATTGTGAAGCAATCTTTCAGGACTGTATTGAAATGTCAGCCTAAATTGTGCTCAAATCCTGAGGTGGGCTTTGAATTCTAGTTTTAACTTGGAGACAAGAACTAACTACAAACCCCAATTGATGAAGCCACGTACAAATATAATGTGCCCACATAGATAAGAGTAAGTATCATAATTTCAAGCTTTGTGAGCTTATATTTTCCTACTGAAAACCCTGGATAAAATACTAGTCATTTAAAGCATTGTGCATTCATAAAACTTAGTTTTTTTTTAATCTTTTTCTTCTCTAAATCAATAAATCTGTTTTTTTTTCCCCTACATCCAGTAGATACTAGAAGGTAAACAGACTGTTAGCATGGAACAAGTGAATCTCATTAAAGTTGTGAATGCAACATCTTGCTTTCTATCTGAAGTGTTAGGAAACTGTTCCCTGGAACTTCCCTAAACCTCTTCCTGTCCATTTTCCATCTGAAGAAGCAGCTCACTAGTGAGGACTGCTGTCTGACTCTGAGCACTTGTTGACACACTGTTTTTTCGAGGGGCTGGTGGTAATTTACACTGTCAATCTTCATTTAAATTCTTTCAACCAGTAGAGCAGCTACCCATGACATCATAGTGACGATTGGCCTCTTGCACACCTTCATCTGATGGTTAGCTTGTCATTCTTTCTAAAGCTAAACTTATTGTTTTCCTAAACACTGCATTGAAATGGGGTACGTATGACAGCAGATAAATCTTTGACATCAGTTCAATGGATCATCATGACTTCTGTGATTCTGATGATTCTTATGACCTTTCTTTTGAATTTATTTCCCAGAAATTTGGAAAGCTAGTTGCTGATGCAACAGCAGTTAAGTAAGATCTTGATGCAAGTAAGTAAGTAAATAAATAAATATGTAAATAAATACTAGGAAAATTCAGTTTTAAAGGCCTCCAGTTTCCACACTGCAATCTGGCTTCAACTTTGAAACTCTTGTCTCCACGCTGTTTCTCACTCGGAGCTCCCTTTCACTGTGGTTGAGGTGGCCCTCGGCTGTGCCTGTCTACCTGCACTTTCCCTACAATTCTCTCATCTCCACCTCTCCCTTCCAATAGGGTTCATCTTCCACCCCACCAGAAATGTGGAACCATCTAGACTTGTAACCACTGGAGTTTAGAAGAATAAGTAGTGACTTGATTGAAACACAAGATCATCATGGTCACGACAGGGTGGATATGGAGAGGATATTTCCTCTTATGGGAGAATCCAGAACTAGGGCTTACCATTTTAAAACTAGGATTCTGGAACACTTTTCCCAAAAGCAGAGGGCAGAATCTTGTAGGGATCAAGGCAATGTGGATTATGCGAGATTTGAGGCAGAGTCATGTGAGAAGTCCGGTGAGGCCTATCTCGTGCCATCTTTTATGCTTTTGATAAGTGGCGTGTGGAGTTTCTTGGTCAACAACAACAGCATTTGCCCATTAAGTGGAATTTTGCTTGCTAACACCTTGTTGATGGCCCAGCCCACCTCATTAATGTTCAGCTTTCCCTACTGAAAACCAAACATGCCAAACAAGGTAAACGTGGAGAAAACCTGATGTGGAAATCAGAGTGGGTACCTGGCAACTTTAGGTCAGGGGCTTGTTCTGAAGAATCTCCATACTCAATGTTCCAAATGCGGTCTGACCACAGCCTTATACAGTCCAAGCAATGTATCACTGCTGTTGAATTCTAGCCGCCTTGAAGTAAATGTGAAAATTGTATTTGCCTTTCTAACTGCCAACTAAATGTACGTGTAAACCTGAGGAGTTCTAGTTCAGGGTTCTGTTAAGAACCTTTGTACTTAAGGTTTTCAAAGCCCTTTCCCCATTTCGAAAATGCCTACATTCTTCTTGCCAAGGCACATAATCTCACATTTTCCCACACTGTATTCCACCTGCTGCTACTTTGCCCACTCTCCGAAACTGTTCAAGTCATTTTACAGCCTCCACAATATTAACTGTTGAGGAACCAGACATGCTAAGGGTCAACTTGCCAGATACAAGTGGGCCCCACTTGGCCCAAACTTTAGGCAAAAGGTGAAAGTCAAGACCCAGCCAACACTGCAATGCCTCGGGTTGATTGATTTTTTTGTTTTGATTAATTTATTGTCACGTGTACTGAAATATAGTGAAAAGCTTCATTTACGAGTGGTATAGGCAGATCATTGCAAGCAAAGGATGTACAGACTAAAAAGACTTGGAGGCATACAATTTACATTATTTGAGGCTAGAATCCATTCAACAGTCTGGTAACGGGCAGAAAGAAGCTGTTTCTGAACCTGATTTTGTGTGTTCAGGCCTTGATACCTTCTGTCTGATGGAAGAGGCTGCAGGAGATCATTACCAGGGTGTGACGGGTCTTTGATGTTGGTTGCCTTTCTGCGGCAGTGAGCTGTGTAAATGGAGTCCATGGATGGAAGGTTGGCTTCCATGATGGCCTGGGCTGTGCACACCATCTTCTGTAGTTTCTTACGGTCCTGGGCAGAGCGGTTGCCATACCAGGCCATTATGCACCTGGACAGTGTGCTTTCAATGGTGTATCTGTAGAAGTTGGCGAGGGACCTTATTGACATGCCAAATTTACTGAGCTGCCTAAGGAAGAAGAGGTCTTGACTGGGTTGCATTTATGTAGGAAATCTAGGACAGGTCATTGGTTATCGTCACTCTGAGGAATTTGATGCTCTTCATTCTCTCCACCTTGGTTCCGTTGAAGTAGATAAGGACGTGTTCTCCTCCTTTCTGAAGTCAATGATCAGTTCTTAAGTTTTGCCGACGTTGAGACCGATTGTTTTCATCGCACTTTTGCACTTCTGAGGGATCTCTGTCGTTCCTCCTCCAACTGAGTGCCTTCTTGCATTGTTCTGCTCCCTTGTGAGAAAGGGAACACCTAAAGTGATTGCCAAGCTCCCCATTTTCCTGTTGTCATGCTTTGTGTTCTGAGGACCATTGGTTGTGGTGATGGAGTGCAGCTATGTATACCTCTCCAGCAGTCCTTGAGTGTGCTGGACCTGCTGTACATTGCTCCAACCTATCATGCAAACAACCAGACTCACTGTGCTGCTGCAGTGTCTGGGCAATGAAATCCATTGTGTCCCACATACCTATCTGCCACTCCACTTCCTACTTGTGCATGTGGATGAACTCCCCTACTGCTGACACCACCACAGAGTTATTGTAATGATTGTAAGAGGTCAGCCAGGTGGCCCTCATAAAATATGAGTTCCCTGATTGGGGTTGTTAATCTGTGAGCCCTGCCTGTCAGACATAAACAGGAGCGTCAAACATTCTAACACTCTGAGAGCTGGCTCTGAAGAAGCTGGATCAGTGTCAAGGACTCTCCATGTGCAAATAAAGGGTGACCTGCTGATGGGATACTGGCCTCTGGAGTTATTCCAGTGGTGATGAGAGAGAAAGCACACTCCTGAAGAAATTCACGCTCAACAGTCCTCTTTGAGCTAGGGTAAGCATTTCTAGGATCATGCTGTTATTTGGGAAGCTTGACTCGTTGATCTTGGCATTGAAGACTGGGCCCAGTATGTGAACAGAATGCAATGTTTTTTAAATTTGTTTTCCGGGCAGATGAAAAGCAACAAGTAATTCTCCTGACAGCTTGTGGACCCACAGCTTTTTCAGTTATTAGGAGCCTAACTTTCCCTGAGGCACCAGATATGAAACCCTTTCAAGAGTTAACAGATTTAGTTAAGCAATATTACAAAACCAACCTGCCTCTAATTCTGAGACGCAAACGGTTCTACTCAGCAATTCAATAACCAGGGGAATCCATATTGGGATATTTGACGAGGTTAAGATGCCTGGCAGAGGTGTGTGATTTTGGTTTAACCCTTGATGAGATGCTGAGACTGTTTGATACCTGGGATTAATGATGTAACCATGCAAAAGTGCTTACGAGCTGAAGCCCAACTGGACTATAACTGGCGTTATTATCCAGCAAGTGGAGCATATGAGTTCCAGGGTATTCTGATGGAAGTGGACACCCTCCCTGGTCTGACCGAGCTTGGGTAACACCACTTGAGCAAAGGTAATTGCATAGCTTCACTTAGGACATATCCTGAACAGAGGGACTCTACATCAGCCCAAAACAAAGCCAAACCTTGGCCAAGCAGTTAAAATTTTCTTCAGCAAACCATTGTGGTTGCTGCCGGTATGCGGACTCAAGACAGCAAAAGAGTCCAATAAACCTAAACGGAGTAAGAGAACCAATAGGCCAGTATCCAGGACAGTGCACATGCTGGAAAGTCCACCTACATCTGGTTTGGAACAGTTAAATTGCTTAGCAACATCTAAATCAGAACCAATCAATATAAACATCTGGCGTGGCCCTTTCAGTGTCTTTGACAAAATTCGCTCTGGACTCCAACCCTTAAATTTGCCGACGACTTCGGCCAGACCTGCAAACCTATACTGGAGACCTTTTCAGATAAAGGGTACAAGTTGGACTGAAAGGTCTGTTTCTGTGCTGTATTACTATATGACTCTCTGACGCTATGACTGCATTGCTTCTGTTCTGTTCTATTATGAGAAACAGCTGGTTCAGTTACCACTGATTTGTAGTAAAAGGCTCAGGCCCAAGCGTGATGGGGTGAAATTGGCTGAGGAAGATTCACCTTGATTGGCTCAACATTATTCAGTTAGGGTTTCACTCAGGCAGCTATTTTCTAATTAAATATGTGGACGTTTTTCGGCAAGGTCCAGGGACTAACAAAGGAGCCAAGGCTACATTGTATGTTGACCAGGAAGCAGTTCCACAATTCTGCAAGGACTGCCTAGATCCATTTGCCTTAGGGGCAAAAGTAGAGTAAGAAATCAGAAGGCTGCAAAGTGAAAGAATCATCAAACCAGTCCAGTTTGCAGAATGGGCAGCAGCTATACTGATTTATGAAGCCCAACGGGTCTGTTCCCCTCCATGGGATTTTAAACAAATGGTAAACAGCTTTTCGGAGCTGGATAAATAGCCAATCCCTCACATTGAGGATTTATATGCAAAGCTGTCGGGGGACTCACTGTCACGAAGCTGGACATGAGCCATGCATACTTAACAATTGCGGTTAGATGAGGATTCCCAGAAGTATGCTGCAGTTAAACCCATAAGGCTTTGTACCAATATACGAGACTGCTATTTGGGATATTGTCAGCCTGTGCAATGTTTCAGCGGACAACGGAGAACGTTTTACAAGATCTACCCTGGGTCGCTGTTTTATCTAAATGACATGCTAGTAATGGAAGACCAATAAGGAGCACTTGGAGAACTTGAATATACTCTTTAGATGTTTCTCCCAGGTGGGTGTACGCCTTATTCGGGAAAAATGTGTGTTCCAGGCACCCGAAGTGATGATGTCAGGCTACAGAATTGACAAGATTGCATTGCACCTGTTGGAAGATAGTGAGAGCAATCAAACGTGTCTCACATCTGTACCACAGGTTAGGTCTTTCCTTGGACTGGTAAATTATTATGGAAAGTTCATACATAGCCTGGCCTCTATTCCAGCACCTTCGCATCAAGTCTTAAAAAAACAGTCAGCCTTGGAAATAGTCATGTAGCCAAGGCATAACTTTCATGGAGGTGAGGAGACAGTTATCATCCTATAAGGTCAAACCTTGATCACTATGATCCCAAGTGTGATCTGGTATTGACATGCAATGCCTCCCCTTGCAACACGTGGGTGGTATAAGCTCATAGTTGGCCCAATAGAGAGAAACATCCTATAGCATACGCATCCAGGACTTTGGCTAATGCAGAGAGTTATTTCAATTACCTCCTGTCTGGAGCTAATCACGTGCCTGGTCCCTATACTCCTGAGTCCCAGTGGGCTGGGGAACTTCTTAGCCAGCTGTAGCACTGTCTCGGTGAGGTCCCATACTTTCTAAGCCCAATGTTTTCCCTGATGTGTCAGTACTTGACCTGCTGTGGGGAATACAGGAGGCAGGCTTGTCAAATTTTCTCTGAGGACTCCATATTCTTGTCAGCAAAAATTGAGATGGAGCAATCTTAGGGAGTGGCTGATTCACTGTGGAGGTGGTGGATGTGTTGGCAGGACCTGCAAGACAAAGAGAAGCCATCGCAGCTAGTGGTTAGAAGTGGTGTACAATGAATGTGACTGGTGGGGTTTCAATGAGAGAGTTACAGTGGAATGAAAAATGGAACTTAATCAGTTGATGGGACGTTTCAGTTTTGTTCTGTTTTCCTGCAAGAGACAGCTACTGTCTTTGTATGGGTGAAGAGCCCAATTTTGGGCATCCCTTCACCTGTACAGGCTCTCTTTGCCCTATTCTGGGCTGTTCTCTCCTCTAATGAGAGAAAGGGAAGAATTGGCTGAGATGAAGTGGGTGGCACATTTTGTTAATCCTGGTGCAAGTTGTTGAACAGTGATGAGGTGCCTTGCCAAGTAAATAGGCTGCATGGAGGACATGCAGGGTTAGTGGAGTTTGAAACTGGGTGAGGGAAGATGTTGCAGACAACAGTGAGAGAGGTAAAGTATGAGTCTCGTTGGGAAGTGGGTACAGTACCAGTGATTAAGTGCGTTGTAGCAGAGGATGGCGTGGTGGCTCAGTGGTTAACACTGCTGCCTCACAGTGCCAGGGACCTGGGTTCAATTCTACCCTCGGGTGACTGTTCAATCTCCACACAGACATTCTCACCATCTGCATGGATTTCCTCCGGGTGCTCCTGTTTCCTCTCGCAGTCCAAAGATGTGCAGGTTAGGTGGATTGGCCATGCTACATTGCCCCATAGTGCCCAGCGATGTGCAGGCTAGATGGATAAGCCATGAGAAATGTAAGGTTACAGGGATGGGAGGGTGGTGGATTTGGTTGGGATGCTGTTCAGAGGTTCCGTGTGGACTTGGTGGGCCAAATGGCCTGTGTCACCCTGTGATCTGTTACCGAGTGGCACTTTTACCCTGGCACAGTGGAGATGGTCATGGACCTTCTTGCCTTTCATCTGCATTGTGGAGACAGCCCTGGGCGTTTGGTCTTGTCATGGCCTTCTCTTCCAGTTCTCTGGGAAGAAGACTCTCTTTGTGCCAACCCTTTGAGTGGAATCTCTGCGTCCCTGTTGGAGAAATGCAATGCCATCATCCCCTTCTCCTGCATCTTCTGGAGATATCCTTGATCAAACATGGCAGCTTCAGAATGCTGGTGTTCATCCAGGTGCACTGCAGCCTTTTTTTGTGGATGAAAGGGATGGCAGTGTTTCAGCAGATATCCGAAGAGTGGCATTTCAGTCTGGGAACAGTGTGTGGTAAGATGTGGCTGGAATTGAAAACGAGGGTTCCAAAGAGGTGTGTTGGGTAGTTAAATGAGGTGCATTTAGTAAGATATGACAAGAAACTGTGTTAGGGCTCAGGCAGGAATCCCTCCACAGAACCTTGTGTAACTTGCACTTAGCAAAAAAAGGGCCCTAAGTATTTGAATATTTTCAGTGCAGAAGTGGGTAGATTATTGGTACACAAGGGGATAAAAAGTTTTCAGAGGTAGGTGGGAATATGGAGTCGAGGTTACAATCCAATCAATCATGATTATATTAATTAGTGGAACAGGCTCTATGGACCAAATCGTCTCCTGCTTTTAACTTTTGTATTCGTATTTGAGTGTAGAGATCTTTTGAAATAGTAGTAAGTTAATAACTAATGATTTATATTAAGGTTTAAGTACAGGAAAACATGATTGGAAATGATCTTAAGTTGAATCAAATGCTCAGCTAATGTGGGAAAATGTAACCCATTCTTTGTTTTGTAGTAATACAAGTTGTTCTATTTGAGTTGAATAATTGCCATAAATTTTGTTCCTATTGGTTTATTTCACAGGAAACAATGTATTGATTTATATCCTGCTTCATCTTGTGGATTTTTAGCTCGGACAGTTTGAAGAAGTTCGTCAGCGAAGGATCCAGTTTAAGTTACACTTAGGTACAATTGTTGCCAGTAGATCTTGAGAAATATTCTGAAGAAGGGTCTAGACCCGAAACTTCGGCTTTCCTGCTCCTCTGATGCTGCTTGGCCTGCTGTGTTCATCCAGCTCTACACCTTGTTATCTCAGATTGTAATCCAAGTCTTTGTCTTGCCACAGTATCCAGTGTTCATTCATTTTTGTCCCTTACACCCATCTGTATGGATTCTTGCTTCAGTTGAGGACCTTCTTGGGCAGGTAAGAATCTACAAAACAAAGCATGCAAGTGCTGAAATGGCTTGTATTTTAGCCAGTGTATTTATATATAAAATTAGGCATATAGAGGATGGATGCCCAAGTTAAATTCGTGATCTGCAGTTAGCTAACCTAAGCTAGGAAAGACATTGATGTCAATATTCACTGGTTAGCAATGCTTTTCTTTTAAAAGGAGAAAAACAATACTTGCACTCTGAATTGCTATCTAATTGAATGTTGGGCGAGGATGGTGACTGGATTCAGCTTTGATGTTAAATAGCTGCAGGGAACTGCTGGCGAACTTCATCTGTCACTTGCTGTAGGGTTGCTGTTACTGATCAACCTGCTGTGAATCAGCAGTTTAAGAAATGGAGTTAGTATCAGTGGATGAGGAAAGTGACCATGCAATATTTGATGCATATGTGTAGATATCTCAAGTATGAAGTAAAGTTAGTACTTTTTAATTGCCCAGCATGTAAATAGAGTAACTCTAGTCTCTGAATTCATTTACAGAATGAATCTCCAGTGCAAATCATAACTCAAAGTATATAAAAAGTAAACAGATTCCTTATTTTCCTGTCTTGAGGAAAAAAACTTAAGACTGCAATACTGAACTTAAACAAGATGTTTTGGTACAGTTGCTGCTTTTGAGTCTTAGGTCAATGTTGCAGGAAGAATGTAGAAGTATTGAAAAATTAAAGCATTAGTTCTCCTTTTGAAGAGTTATGATAGGAGATGCATAATTGTAGATTATTTCTAATGAGAAGGCACAGTAGTTAAAATTGCAAAGAATTGAATAGGATGTTCAAAAACGAATCTTGATACCAATGGCTCATTGAGGATTCTTCACATAAACAATTGTTGAAACAAGGCCCGTAAATGCAAAGTTGGAATAGAGAAAGTTTTACAAATGATGAGATGGGGAAAATGGGGGAGTTGGGTGATAAGATTGTTAGACTAGGTGGTTAATGTTGAGAGAACAAATGCACTACATTGCCTGTTTTTCTCTTGGATCCTATTGAATTACCAGCTATCAAAAGCCCTGGATAATTAAAATGCTTTTTGTTCGAATTTATTTTGGAGAGCACTTTACTTCCTTTCTTTCTTAATGTTTCTTTCCTCTTCTTCCAAGAAGTGTTAATCTGTTACCAGTCTTTGATTCCTGAAGTGCTTCTGACAGTATTTTTCTCTGTTCAAGTAATTTGTCTAAGTGGTGGATCATTTCACGTAGACAGGACAATATTAAAGACCAGTGCTATGTTCAGTTAATGACTGAATATATGCTCTTTAAAGCAGCATTCCCTAGATAAAGATTGCGATTGGAATGAGAATGCTGACTGAATTTTTCTTTCCAGAGCCAAGTGACGTTGGGGGTTGTGTGATCCACCAACCAAACTAGCTGTTTCAGTGCAGACTAAGGATCAAACCAGGACAACTTCGTGCTTTGTTTTTCTGTGTCATATGGAGAGAGATATTTAAATATAGACCTTATTGTCTTGGATGGGTCTAAAGTCTGTCTATATTCAGCATCCAGCAATTAAGTTACTGAAACAGAGCAGCAACTCAAAGCTCTCATTTTGTACACAAACCCCAGGAATAAATTTAAACATGTCATAGTTTCTCAAATTCAAGTTTGAAGAATGACCTCTTTCTCAAGTTATAGAACTTTGTGGTTGCAGAGCATAATTGAATGTGATTCTATCCAGCTTGCAGACTTCGAAATCCTTGATATTTCAAGGGCATCATTGTTTCTGAATTATTACTGAATTGGTACACTTATCTCATTGCTTACTTTACTAGTCTATTTTGGATGAAAAACGTTTGTAACAACTAGTTTTTGGTAGCATAAAACATCCATCTGAATACCCAAAATATTTGGTTGCAGTTTGCACCATGACCACTCGATTGAATTTTCACTCAACATATGTTCCTGCAGTTGTAAGCTTACCTTGAGTAGTTTTATTTTTCTGTCATTGTTGGGGTTGTCAAGTAGTGGTAAGGAAAACTTAAAAGCTTCTTATCATTTTTGGGAATCCCTAATTTTTAAAATTAAAATTGCAGAGTACAACATCACTTCACCGAATCAAGAAGATTAGGTGGTTCAGTATGGGAATTTTTTCCAAGTATCTTTCTACTTAACATTACCCAGTAGAACAAGAAAATCACAGTGGGGCAGAATATGTTGGCATTTTCTCACCATTTCCTCAACGTCTTGTTGAATCAGATTTCAAATTAACTGGATCTGTTAGATGTGTGTTTAGCAGCTATGAAAGTCTACTTTCTAATCAGTCAATTGTGAAGCAAACATTATTGTCTGACTAATATCGATAATATCAAGTCTGTAGTTTGTCTATTTTAATGGTGTTTTAGACCAGTATTAAAATGCTGCTGGTTTTGTTTCTTCAGGTGCTGGTTTACATCTCCATGAATATGCCTTATTGAATGTGGACTGGCTTGTGAAGAATGCCACTTATCTACCTAATTGTTACATTTGTTTCACACCTGTTGGAGGCGTCCGGTTTCATTATTTCCACAGAAACCAACAGAAAGAGATGGTGAATTGCTCAGAATGGGTTTTGCTTGAGCAATACAGAAATCAAATTCAAAATGTCACAGAATTTGATAACAGGTACACATTATTCAGTTCTAAATTGAATCATTTAGCTTGTGAGTTGTATTCTTTTCCCAGTTATCCCTGCTTCTCTAGAAAGAGATGATTTATGTTAGTATATACTTCCGCGGAGGGGGAGATGGTGGTGTAATGTCACTGGCCTGGTAATCCACTAGTCCAGTTTAATATTTTGGGACAGGGATTCAAATAAGAGACTCTTGTAATGCAGTAGTAGTGTCCTTACCTCTGGGCCAGGAGTTCAAGTCCCACATGCTCTAGCTGTGTGTCACAACAGATGTGAACAGGATGATTAGAAATGTCTGTGCTTTTATGGATTCTAGATATTCTTATATCACCTTTATCCAAATGATCATTTTTCATGTTTGCACCTTGACTGTGATTGTTTGCTGGTTATAGTCTAGGTCAGGATTGGCATTATCCAGTATTTGTGTTCATTTTGCAACAAGGAGCTCTGGATAGGAATGGGGAGTGGAAACAAACGGCAAAGTTTCTGCTGCTGTGGTCACCATGGATAAATTCAGCTAATTCATTGTAACCAATGATGTTACAGGGTCTTGCCTTGGGTGATAACTGGGCTTCACCTGGGGGCTTAAGGTTTAGCCTGTTCTGACCAGACCAAATGACGTTGCATCACTTCTGGCAAAACTATGTCATCAGGTGATGTTTCCAAACTCTGAGGTATAGTCTGAATTATCTTACTGAAAGAAGCATCAATATACAAATGAATATAAAGGACAAAGAATTATAATTCAGGCTCCAGAAATCTAAGCTACACAACCTCTGCGAAGCTACATTAGTCCAAATGGTGAGGAATCTAGAATAGAATACATACAGGGAATAACTGTATTGTACAGGTTATGTCACCAGCTGCATTGAATTCACATGTAAACCAAAACAGCAGCAAGAGCTACTGGAGAATATCTCCTCCAATGCTGAACTGGTCTCCTTGTAACTGCCCATCCAGTTTTCCAATGTGTGCTGCTCGGTGTAATTGAATAGGAATAGAAGTTGAAATTGGAAATGATCCCACCAACACAGCAACTTCTTCCAGACCTGGAGCTATTGACATCAACTGCAGTGCCACAACTTGTGGAAAGTGAAACCGAGCATTTGAGGAACACCAGTGGTTTATACTGACGATGATGATCCAACGAGGCAATGTTGTAAAAAGAGGCAGTGTCATCCCTAGAAGGTGGACAAGTATAACATTGTACTACAGAAACATAGTGTGCAATGGGGGAGAAATGTAACCTTGGATTTTCTCTTTAAATGTTCAAGGGATTTGGGCATTTCTGGCTGGGCCAGCATATGTTGCCCAAGCCTAATTGCCTTTGAAGTGGTGATGAATGACTTCATGTCTTGCTGCAGACTATTTAATGCATGTAGGTGCGCCCAGTGTTAAGAGAGGACTTCCAAGATTTTGAGACTGTTTGTTTCAAATTCCTAATTCACTAAATTTACCATTGTTATTCTCATTTACAAATTCTTTGGCCTTGCCCCTCTTTACTTTTGCATCCTTATGCAGCAGTGTGTTCCATTCATCTGAGTCTGGCCTCATTGCTATCACCTTTTCCTTTGCTCCTTTCAGTTGTACAGTTATCTACCACTTTTCACAATTCTTTCTAACATGAACCTCCACTTTGTATTTTCTGTTCCCATTTTCAGCCTATAGTCATTTTTCTAATTTTTCTTCTAATCCTTGATGTTAGTTTTAGGTTGTCAGTTTGTCTTAGTTGTAGTAATTTCACTTCAGTAGGTCGTGAATTCAAGCCTCTGGCCTGGATTTATGACAGTCTAGAGTAGCACTTGGGAAATGCTTTATTGTTGGAGATGCCATCTTCCAGATGTGTTAAACCAAACCCTTGTCTGTCTGCTTAGGTAAAAGTAAAAGGTATCAAGGTGCAGGTCAAGAATAGGAAAATTCTCCTGCTCTATGCCCTCATCACTTTCAGAGAAGATATTAACTTGTATCGTTATGTACAATTTAGCAGCCAGGTTTTGCCTACAGAACAGCAGTTACTTGATTTAAAAAGTATTTACTTGGTCTGCAATCTTTTGAGACATTCCGAAGACGTGAAAACTACATTTATTTAAATGTATTTCATTCTATCTTCTAGCCTGTGAAATGTTGTTCTGCTAAATTAAAAGTGAAAGATAAATAAGGATTTACCTACCACTTTTTGTTTTCTTCATTACTTTTGAAATCATCACTATTGTTGTGTTAACAAACATGTATGCCAATTGCATGCAGAATGCTGATGGCCATTGAATGGACAACTGATTAATCTGTAGTTTTGGTGGAGTTTGTTGTTGAAGACTTGGATTATTGGACAGGGTACCAAAATAACTACCCCTTGAATTGTTTATATTCCCCTGAGTAGGTAGCTGTGTCATATCTTGTTCTTGGCGCCTTAACTAAAAAATGGTACCTTCACTTAAGTATCGCACTAGAATATCAGTCCTGATTATACATTTTGACTGCACCTTCATGTTGGAAGTTACAATTTTTAAAAATTGGTTCAAGTTCCCCTGTATTTAGTAGATCCATCATGTCATATTTGAACAGAAACAACAAACATAATTTTATCAGTTAGCTTCATATTTTGAGTCAGTATGGTGACCAATACTAAATCGGTAGCTGAGTGTAGGCGAAACATTATCTTTTATGTTTCAGGTTCCTAAAACATTGGATACAACCACAGTAAAAGTGTTTTTAAAATCATTTATGGCCCATAATTGCATTATGTATCCACTCAATAACATATAATGCACTCAGGTTAACATAGCACATTCTGTACATGAGTGCATTTCTGTACTACTGTTAAGAGAGAGCAGTTCATTTTGGTTGTTGAAGGCAGAGTAAAAACATTCTGAATAGAATTTTTAAAAAATTTCTAATTGTTATAAGTTCATTGCCTGAAGTTCTTTACAGCTTGGTGGATAAATGTATAATATGGTCTCCAAGATTTTACAATTGGTGAGCTTCAGGATCAGTTCCTTTTTTCTACATCTGTTAGCAGCAACAGTGTGGGTTACCAGGGAGATGAAGAAAAGTCACCATGACCATTTCAACTTACCATCTCCATCCAGGCCTTCAGAAAGCCTGTTCTGGAGAGAACCTTGAGCCCTTCCCAGTCAGTGGAGAACTCCTGATATAGAAAAAGTTCAAATAAAACCTCAGAAAAAAAGAAAAAAAAGCCCTCCAGGCATACTGCAAAGTATGCATTTAAACTAGGATTTGTAAATTTGCTTTAATGCTTCCAGTCTCCTCATCTATGGCTGTAAACATTTGGGCAAGCATAGATTAAATAAGTTCAGTTGCAAAAAAGATCTGTGCTACTATTGCTTTGAACAGAATATCAAGGATTAGCTCAAATCAAAGTAAATAAAATTAAGTTAAAAGTATTTGAAATACTCATCTGAGGGCTCAATCACTTAAAGTTTTGAGTAGCTAAGCAGGTCAGGAAAATCCTTGATTTCATTTTATATGTTCTTGGAATTCTGGCATTGGATCTAGTACTGTTGACCGGGTCAACATTTTTTGTGTGCCCCTACTTGCCTTTTGAAAGTGGTAGAAGATTCATTCTTGAAGTGCAGCAGCCTTTCTTGTACAACTGTGCTCACTGCTGAATGGGTGGGAGTTTCAGGATTTTTCCTAGTAATTATCAGTCGACATCCCACTTCCAATCTTATGTTGGAGGGAAGTTCATTCAAAGATTACCAGCAACAGTTCACACTGTGTGGGACTGAGAATGGGAAAAAATGTCTATCTGCCCCATCTTTAATATTTAATCTTCTATGCATTTCTGGTCTTTGCTGTTCTCCCTAGAATGTTATCTTGACCATTTGATGCTTTGGACCGAGCTAAAAAAGCATTTCTTCAAGGTGTTTTCACTCCCAGCAGTTTCCAATGCTGAGTACCGATTTGAGTGTGACACCTGCCTCAAGTACCCCTGCACTTTCTGTTGTGCTGGATAGCCACCCATCTATATACTGAACTTATCCTGCTTGTGGGCTGACCATCTCCTGGACTGTATGATCATCATCCCTGAATTTCCACCATGATTGCAACTGCCCTTCAAATTCAGAAATCCTGAGCTTGAACTCCAGGTTGGGGGCACTTGACACTTGCGGTCCCCTCCAAGACACATGAAATGTCCTGATTTGTCTACATATTGCAAGCAAGTGTTCCCTACTGCAAATACTACCATGAGACGCAACAAGGAAATTGATTAGGAGGAGGATAAGTCAGTTTCTACCTCATGTTGACTTTCTCACTGTCTGCGGCAGGCCCAATCTGGCAGATACTTCAATACTTCAGAAGCGTGGTGGTGCTGCTAAGCCATTTCTGATAATGTATACTTAAGTCCTCCACTTGAGTATATTGTGTGCTTGCTGCTTTGTCCCTCTTCCAAGTAGTGTTCAACAATATAGAGGAATACTCACCACCAGTTGAAGGGGGATTGAGATTTGATGCCCATGTTTGACCTTGTACCGTGACAGTAGGAGTGGGCTCAGAGTCAATCAGAGCTGCTCCTGTCCAATTCTACAATTCTGAGCTGCTTCTTGTGGTTTGCCCTGATGTTGGGAATGGACGTACCCGGAGATAGTGACAGATGAGTCCAGGACATTGACAGTCCTACACACTGAATTATACTTTATAGTTTGCTGCTTAACTAATTATTCCAATTTTGGCAAAGGTCCCCTGATGTTAATGAGGAAGACTAGACTGGTGCCTGTTTGTTGTATCCCACTGCCTTGGTCAATGCCATTCGGTCAATTCTGTTCTATTTCTATTTGTCTTGTAGTGGTTTGGTACAACTAAGTAGCTTGTTAGACCATTTCAGAAGGCAGTCAAGAGTCAGTTACATTGCTGTGGTCTAAAGTCACACATAGACACATACTTGGTATTGATGGCAATTTTCTTTTCTGAAGGATAATAATGATTCACCCTCCTAGCCAGATTGTTATCAACTCCTTTTGTCTATCCAACTGTTCTTCTCTCTTTTTGGGCTCTATCCTGTTGTTTACTCCCTACTCCATCCCCCTCCCTATTTTCTGCATATAAACTGACATTTTCCCAGTTACCATCAGTTCTGAGTAAGGGTCACCAGACCTGAACTTTAACTCTGATTTTTTTTTTTCTTCACAGATGCTGTTGGACCTGCTGAGCTTTTCCAGTAACTTCTGTTTTTGTTCCTAATTTACAGCAGCTGTAGTTCTGTCGGTTTTTACTGAGCCAGATGCTTGTTTTATGACAATCTGTATTTAAAGTCACACTTCTTGAGACTAACTTCGTTGCAGACTGTGTGTTTATTTAATTGAATTTTAATTCCTCTCCACTTCTGTGATGGGATTTCAATTCATGGCTACAATTTTCCAAAGACATTGTCAACTGGTGGGAAGGATGGCAAAGTGGCACGGGGTGCAGCTTCCTGCTGCACTATCAGACTTGCCACCCACTCAGTGTTCAATTGAGGCACTTGAGTGGCCAATTCAAGGCCCCTTTGAGGGGGGGTTTCTGACAAATAGAATGTCAAATAAACATTGGCACAGTCTCAGCAGGCTTTGGAGGTAAAGAGGAATTTATTTATTTATTTTTTGAGCACATCGTGAGCCATGGAGTGACCCCAGGCAGCAATGACTGCACACCCCCACCATCATCCCCCTGGTAATGGTATTGCCTATCAGGGACATGCACTTCACCCTCTTTCCCATCCTCCCATCTTTGCTGTGACTTGATAGGCTGGTGCTGGAGCCCCCAGATCCCACTCTCCTGCTTTCAAGCCTATGTAACTATTAAACTGTCTTTGTCATTAAATGCAGCCCTATTAATCAACCTTTAGAGTTGCAGTCCCCTTGGGTTAGCAGCTTTTGTGAAAGATCACTGTTTATCAATAGGATCAGCAGGCACTATATTCACTGCTCTCACCACCCTCCAGAGCAAGGTTGCCCCCTTATACCCCTCTACTTTTGAGTCGACATCCATTGGGCATTCTGCATTTCTTCTGAGCAAAGTATGAGTTCATAATTTGTTTCATTGCCCCTCAGCCAAATATATACGGGGAATGACTGAATCATGGTTACATAAAGAATACAACTGAAAAATATATTGCAGTTTATAATGCAATCATAAATGATAGGAAAAGAAGGAAATGTTGGGTCAGCTGTCCTCCATTCTGATAGTAGAAAAAAATGACAAACTACTAAAATAACCAAAGGTTAAAACTCAAGGTCCCTCCAGAAATCAAGTATCCCTCCTGACTCATGTTGGACCCTGGCTTGTGCCTATCTAAAATGGAGATGAGTCATTTGAGAAGGCACCAAACACATCTGAGAATTTATGGGCAGAGTGGAAGTCAAGGTGTTGGCAATGCACAAACCTTCAAATAATTCACCTACACAACCTATCGGGTACTGTCTGCCCCACATGTTGCAGAGTCTGTAGATCATGCATTACCAGCCATCTTGAAATCCATTGAATCAGAGTAGAGGCAAGTCATCTGAGAGAATGTCTAAGAAGAACCTGGATCCAAATGAATTGAAATGAAAACATCAAGGATTAATTGTGCTATTAGGAGTATAGTGCAGAGCACTTCATATTGAAAATGGTAGGAAGAAATATGTAAGTAAATGGTAAAAGGCATCAGTAATAATCACACGAGATTTAACTTCTCCAAATAAACCAGTAAAAAGAGTCTGTGAACGGAGTACAGAAAATAGAATGCCAACGCATGTTTAAAAAAATCAAGAGGAAGTTCTGTTGGATCTAGCAATGGAAACCGAACCAGAATACTTCAGAGAAGCAAGTGTAGGGGAACAGCTAGGCAGTAGTGATCACAATATAAAATTAGAGGAGGTCACTAGTACCATAGAGTCCACAGTAACAAATTGGAAAACGTAGCTGATTTTAAGAGGATGAGAATGGGACTGGGAAATAAACTCGACAAAGTTATGCACAAACAAATAAATAGAACAGCTTTCAGAAATATTTAACATTGTGAACTGAGTCCAAGATATATGTACTGCTAAAAAGAAAGGACAAACAAGCCACTTTGATGTACTGTGGTTAATAAATAAATAAAAGCATTATTGAATTTTTTTTTACAAATATACAAAATATAAGTCAAAGTATAGAATGACAATAGAGAACACAATTTTCTTTTAAATTAGAAAGGCAAAGAGAAAGTACCAAGTTAAATTGGCAAAAAATACAGAAAGGAATAAAATATACTGCATTCTCATAAATTGAAAAAACTGGAATAGAGATATACAGGCAATAATAGCAAAATGACAGTAATACTAAATAATAATTTGCTTCATATTTGCCAGGGACACTAAGATACTGAACACACTTCAATAGAGATTTTTATAAGTTATAAAGGCATTTACGATAGAATAGTGGGAATCTGGGGTGAAGTTTGGTAGACTAATCAAATTTAGGATAAGCTCTTTAGTCTAAATGAGTTGCATCCATTCATTTTAAAACCTACTACGGAAGACGTAGCAGGGACATTTTCTTTTAATAGAGACTTTTGTATGTGTGAGAAAGAACCAATGGAAAGCTAGTGTGTTTCCCCTTTTTACAAGAGGGCGATCAAACGTACCCAGGCAAAAGTAGACCAATCAATGATGGGAACAGTATTGAAATCCTTGCTCAAAGGTGTGACTTCAAAATCTGGAAGCTCGACTTTGGTCAGTATAGATTGCAGAAGGAAGGTCATGCTTGACCAACATTATTGAATTATGCGAAGAAGGGTAAATCGGAGTAATGATGTGAATGTAGTATACTTGGAATTTCAAAACATTCTTTGGTCAGGACAGAACATTTGGAGTTAGGGGACACATAAGTATGGTTTAGAGACTGCCTACAAACTAGAAAGCATAGCGTAGTTGCTTAGACTGGCAAAAAGTAGTAATTGTGTTCCATAGGGATTGATGCAAGAGTTACTGTTATTTCTTTGTTCAAACTATTTGGAATTGGCAGTACAATTTCAATTTGCAGATGGCATCAAGACGTTCTTAATGAAAATGCAGACTGCAACAAAGTTGTAGGAGATTGTTAACATAGTTGTAGGATGGGTGTGTGATTGACAAATGAAATTCAACACTTAAGAAAAATGAGTTGTTTTTAAAATATGAATAAGGAATGCTCATTCATACCCATAGGAAAACTAGTTTCTCTATGGAATCGAGGAGGAAAGCAATCTAGGGATACAGTTATTTAGGATCCAAAAGTAGTGATGCAGGTTAATAATGCCATAAAGGTTCATTTCTAGAGAGAGAATGGAAAAGCGGACAAGTTATATTTAGACCTGGATGGAACATTGAGACTATACTTGGAGTGATAGTTCTGGTCTCGTGTTATGAAAAGGATATTCAGACAAAGAAAAATCTGCAGAAGGTTATTATCGGAACTTAGTTATACCTATCAGGAATTATTGAACAAGTATGTTTTTTTGTCTGGAAAAGTTGTGATTGGAAGCGCTACAATAGTGCAATAATTTGCATGGAATTATTTAGCATTATTTTAGAGCGCATCTCTGTTTTACAATTCCTTTTAAAAGCCAGTTTTAAAAAGGTTCTCGCCCTCAAATCCTAAATATTTAGTAAGTTTATCTTCATGTATCAGTTCAGTTCCTGGTCTGCTCTGGGTTATCTGATCACAGCTGGTTTGGAATACAGTTTTAAGAAAAGGTAAAATTACCAGAGTCTGACCTGACCATAAAGTTGCTATCTCATTAGAGAGAAACAACTGATGGTGGTTTCACCTGAGGATTACCACACCTCAGACAAAGGAAAAGGTTGAGAAGGAGAATCCATCAGCTTACTCTGCATCACAAACCAGCCGTCTAGTCAACTGAGCTAACCAACTCCCCTCTGGAATAAGGATACTACAATTGGTCTAATTTTCCAGGGTTAGAATCATAGCGCCATAGAATCCCTACAGCGGGGAAGCAGACCATTCAGCCCATAGAGTCTACACCGACCCTCAAAAGAGCAGCTCACCCAGACCCCTCCCCAACCGCGTGTTGCCCGTGACCTACACTCCCACATGCGCACACCCAGACCCGCACATCTTTGGACTGTAGGAGGAGACTGAAGCACACGGACGAAACCCCCATAGATACATGTGCAAACTCCATGCAGAAAATCGGCTGAAAGGAAAGGAATGTAGTTGAGTGTTCTCACTTCTTATCCAGTGATCCCTCGTGTTTCATTCAGATCAATGGTTTTCTGCGACACAGAACACTGATGTGCGGTGAGAGCTGTCCAAAGTAAAATATAGCTGATACTTGTGAAAATTAATCATCAAATTTTGCTAGCCAATTGGATACAAAATTGGCTAGAAGGAGGAGACAGGGTGGTGATAGAGTTGCTTTTCAGTCTGGAGGCCTGTGACCAGTGGTGTGCCGCAAGGTTTGGTGCTGATTCCACTGCTTTTCATAATTTATATGAATGATTTGGATGTGAATATAGGAGGCATGGTTAGTAAGTTTGCAGATGACAGCAAAAAAGGTGGTGTAGTGGACCGTAAAGAAGATTATGTCTGAGGACAACAGGATTTTGATCAGATAGGCCAATGGGCCGAGGAATGGCAGGTGTAGTTTAATTTGATAAATATGAGGTGCTGCATTCTGATAAGGCAAACCAGGGCAGTACTTATACAGTTAACGGTAGGGCCCTGCGGAGTGTTGCCAAGTAAAGAGACCTAGGGATGTAGGAGCATAGTTCCTTGAAAGTGGAGTCGCAAGTAGACAGGGTGGTGAAGAAGGTGTTTGGCACTCTTGCCTTCATTGCTGTAAACATTGAATATAGCAGTTGGGACAGCATGTTTAACTATACAGGACATTGAGGCCAGTTTTAGAATGCTGAATACAATTTTGCTTGACCTCCTATAGGAAAGATGTTGTAAAACTTGAGAGGCTGCAGAAAAGATTTACAAGAATGTTGAGAGGACTGGATGATTTGAGTTATAGGGAGAGGCTTAGTAGACTGGGGCTTTTTTTCTCTGGAGCATCAGAGGCTGAGGAGTGACCTTGTAGAAGTTTATAAAATCATGGGGGCACGGATAGAGTGAATAGCCAAGGTCTTTTTCCTAGGGTGGGGAGTCCAAAACTAGAGGCGATAAGTTTAAGGTGAGAGGGGAAAGATTTAAAAAGGACGTGAGGGGTAACATTTTCCTGCAGAGGGTGGTGTGTGTGTGGAATGAGCCACCAGAGGAAGTGGTGGAGACTGGTTCAATTACAACATTTAAAAGGCATCTGGTTGGGTACATGAATAGGCAAAATTTAGAGAGATATGGGCTAAATGCTGGCAAATGGGACTAGGTAAGACTGGGATGCAAGCGCAGACAAGTTGGACCGAATAGAATGTTTTTGTCCTGTATGACTCTTTAAATTAAAAGTGGTGTATCGGTGTCTTGATTCTAGAACATGTGAACATCCCAAGAATAGGGAGCCACAGATAAAATTTAGATCTTGTGATAGTTTCAATTAGTGACCAAGCAATGGTGTTGGCATGCTTTTTATTTGTTGAAATGAGACAAAACAAGCTAATGACCGTAGGGAATGCTTGTTGATGGAACAGATTCGCAGGTGGCCATCTCACTAGTTCCTCCTAGATCAAAAGACTCTGCGCACCGCTGGCAGGCTCAAGTTTCCCACTAACCCGATAAATTGCAATTTACTCTACTTTACGATCCATGGAATTTCAATTCTGTATTGCTTCAGTGCAGAATGTGGAACAGATTTAGGGCCATGAACAGCCAGAAATAGTTGAATTAAGCAGATTTTTAAAAATTGTCATTCTTGTATATGTGATCCTCCTTTAGCTTCTTGTATTCACTATGCTGTAAACTTTTCTTGTAAAACCATATCCATGGTAAATGAAAGGAAATGTGATGTCTAAGAGCAATCAATTCAGCTGACAAAAGTGGGTGTGCTGTAGAATTGTTCGTTTCAGTGAAGAGTGTTATGTTACCATATTGGGAACCACTGATTTAGATAGATATCATCCTTGACTCTGGTAGCACTCCCCCCTCTGTCATAAAATTGCTGATTCAAGTGACACACAAGCTCATAATCTAGGCTAGTGCTTCTGTGCAGTACCAAGAAGATGCTGCACTGTTGAAGATCCTTTCTCTCAGATGACAACACTAAACCAATGTTCCCTTTGTCCCATTGGAGGATATAAAAGCCCATGTTAAGAGAAGAGGGGGTGTTTTATCATTAAATTCCATTGCTGTTTGTGAGTCCTTGCTGTTCACAAATTACTTGCTATGTTTTTGACATTGACTGCAGTGACTACTTTTGAAACTTTCTTTGCTGAAAGTGCTTTGCAATATTCCCAAGTCATGAAAGTCTCACTTTTTATAAAGCCATTCTTTTTCTGTAGTCTTCTGCTATGAAAAGCCTGTCTAGAGTCACATGAAAAGTTGCATCTTGAGAGGTATTGAAAGTAATCAAGAGGCTAAAACTGTACATCAACATAGAAAGAGGCATGGACAGAAAAATTGTGAAAAATATATTGCAAAAATGTTGTAATAGTCAACAGATTTTTAACTTGTTTGGGTGACTGTTGACGCCATCTAAGCTGGTAGTCAACGAATTTCTACAGATTGTTGGGAAGTGCAAAGTTTGGCTCTGCATGTGTAATTTAAGTTAACTTATAAAGAGCTAAGAAAATCCTTATGCATATTGAATGTTATAAAAAATTGTAATATATTGTGAGCTTCAACATTCCCATAGTTATTTTAACTCATAATTTGCATAAGGGTATCCATCAGAATCCATTGTCGAATATTATGATAAGAACATTCATGTGTGGTAAACATGACTTTTTTTTTTCTGACAGTCTAATGAGAAATCTTACATTGATAACGGAAAATCCAGAAGAAGCCTACCAATCGCAAAACATCATTTGGCACAGATTTTCTGATGCATTTGCTGCTGCTAGCAGCCTCATTTCATATGCCCCAGTATTTAAAACCTACTTCTATGAAGCTTTGAAGGAATTCTGTCATGATAACGTACAATACATAGAGATACGAGCATTGCTGCTACCGGTATGTACAAAATGCTTCATTGAGGAAATGATTTGTCATCAAGTTGTTTTAGACCAAAGCAGAACTTAAGAAAGCAATTTTCTTCCTTCTATTTTCTAATAGTCTAAATGTTTAAGTTGTGCAACTCTATACGATCACTGTTTCACAAACACTACTGTTCTGTCAATGGCACAGATGGGAAGTGATGGCTGATGACCCACGTAACAGGTGGGGTATAAGTATAGCTAACTAAGCCATGTTACCGTAGTAATACAGCTTTCAAATATCTACAATGCAGTTTCTTTCGTCTGTAACTTTGCCTTTATAATAAAAGAGCAAAGCCAAATATAAGTAAGAGGGGAACCAATAAACAGCTGAGAGAAGTGCACACCAAGAGTTACTTGGCGAAACCAGCTCTTCGTGTTGAATTTGTTCTTTCCTATATACATACTGAAACCCTCATGCCATTCTGTAGTTTCACAGCCTAGGCCTCTCAGCCCCTTGCTTTGATTTGAACTAGTCATCCTGTCCTCACAGTAATCATTCGTGTGGAATCTCATCATTGTGTTGTGGGGCACCCACTGCATAACTCTATTTGCTCGCTCATGTGTGAGCTGCAGTTGACAATGACACTGACTGCATTTTCAGATATAGAAAATGCTCCATGAGTCAATGACATTTCTGCATTGGTCTTCAAACATGTAAGTTAACCTTTCAGCCAATTGCTGCTTCAGCAAACTTGGGCAGATTCAACAGATGTTATAATATGTGTTAATGGAACCAGTAGATGTTAAGATATCATGAAATTATGATCCTATACTACCTGCAGTTGGTTTGGTTCTGCAGTGACAGGGGCATAGGTGAACAAGCAAATGCTTTTGGGCTTCCAAAGTGCACTGCACACATTAGAAGTGGTGCATCAATATTTTTCTAAACCACCTATTCAGAGATGTGAGAAATGGTGCATAGCATATTATCTTCTCTAATTGACTAGTTGCCCTCTAAAATTCTCAATAATGCAGTTCAGCACAGATAATCTTGTCTGTGGTAAACCAGTGCACAGAAAGCCATTCCCTCACATATGTTATGACTCAGAAATTAGCTCCAGAAACTTATTGGATTGCCAGT
Source organism: Rhincodon typus (assembly GCF_021869965.1). NCBI lineage: Eukaryota > Metazoa > Chordata > Chondrichthyes > Orectolobiformes > Rhincodontidae > Rhincodon > Rhincodon typus. The sequence goes on along the minus strand of NC_063349.1, from coordinate 25,402,111 downwards.
TATATTCCCACATTTTCATAAATAATTGACTATAAATTATATATATTAATTCAGTTTTATCATCTGTATTTCACACGTCTCAATTTATTAAGCATGGTGTTCTGAAATCATAAAGTAAGCAATTTTCTGAGAAGCTTGGTGTTCACTTAAGAGCATAGCAAATAGGAGCTGGAATGGGTCATTTGGCCCCTCAAACTTCTTCCATCATTCAATTAGATCATGGCTGATCTCCCTCACCTCTGCTTCCCTGCACACATGCTAGTAAGAGTTCAGGCCACAAAATCTTGTGCTTATTTTCTGATTCATTTAAAGAGATGATAATCTTGGTCAGCTGCCAATAGGATTACGGGATTACAGTTCATTTTAGGAGAGGAAAGTAGGCAGGGGCTCTGCTCTGATCATAATGAGAAAAGATAGCTGATCATTATCAACTACTGATCAAATAGTGTCGATATTTTATCAAGGTTCACCAATAAGTTAGTGGTATTTTACTTCAATTGTTTCAAAGCCTATCTTGCATTAAAGATATCTATAACCAGAGTTATTTGAATAGAATGCGTGTCAGTTCAGGGGTGGTCTTGGATTTATTAAAGTAAGACCCTCTTCAGTGAGAACCATAGTTTCAGCCTTGTTTGTTAGTCTATTTCATTCTCGAACATGTCATCCCACCTCAATGTTAAATCCAACTTTGATCATCTTGTAACACTTGAAACTACTGTGGCCAAAATCATGAATGATGTCCTCTATGACTGTCAGCTTACTGCTTTATCCCTTTTTAGTCAACCATGTTATTCTTCAGCAGCTTTCTATGTGTCAGCTTTATGTCCTTGCATTGGTCCTATCCAAATGCAACCATTCTATCTCTAGCAATGGTTTCTTTGTCAATCTTATAAAATTTACCTGTAGAGTCCCTCGCAGACCCATGCTTGATCCTCTCTCTTCCTCATCCTAGTTGGGTGTTGTTTCCATACATAGATTCACCTTCTGTATGCTAGGACATGAAGCTCTAGATCAACTGACACCGTCTTCTCTGTGCTGTTCGAGTCCCTAACTCGGACTAAGTTGTGGATGAACCAGTCTTCGCTCTGTGTGATATCATTGTAGGCAAATGTTTAATGCAAGTCTATGGACCCTATCAACACTCTTAGCAATAGTGCTGAAGACTTGTGCTCCAGAACTTTCCACACCTCCACCCATACTATTGTAGTACACGTTACAACACTGGTATCTACCCAGCCATGTGGTAAATTGCCTAGGTGTACCCTGTACACAAAGCAGGACAAATCCAACCTGAGCGTTTACCACCCAATTGATCTACTCTTGATCATCAGTAGAATGATGGCAGGAGTCATCAACAGTGCTATCAAGCAGCATATGCTTAGCAATAACCTTGTCACTGATACCAGTTTGGGTTCCACAGGGCCACTCAGCTCCAGACCTTCCATTACAGCCCTTGTTCAAAAAAGAACAAAAGAGCTGAATTGCAGAGGTGAGATGAGAGTGACTGCACTGGACATCAAGGCCACATTTGACTGTGTGTGGCATGAAGGAGCCTGAGGAAACACTGGAGTCTGTGGGAATCATAAGGAACTGCTGTGATGGTTGGACCTGGTACAAGGAAGTTGGTTAGGGTGGTTGGTGGTCAGTCACCTCAGCTGTAGGACATTCCTGCAGGAAGTTTATCAGGGTAGTATCTTAAGCCCAAACATCTTCAGGGGTTTCATCAATGACCTTCATTCCATCATAAGATCTGAACTGGGGATATTCACTGATGACTACAAAATAACATCCACCATTTGTGACTTCTTAAGTATTAAAGCAGCCTATGTCCAAATGTGGAACAACTTGAGCAATAGCCAGGTTTGTGGAAACAACTGCAAGTAACATATGGGCCACACAAGTGCTAGCCAATGACAACCTCCAACAAGAGAATCTAACCAGCACCCTCAATGTTCAATAACAAAACTAACTGAAAAGTTGAAAACAATATAACTAATGAGAAAAAAATCTTTTTACAGGCACTGAGATAATACTTTCTTTCAATGAAACCCGTTTGCCAGTCTATGAGCAAAGTACAAACTGTTGGTGATGGTTTACCAGTGGTTCTAAGTTTCTGCACACAACCTAAATATTTTAACTTTTTAAATGAAACCTGTGTGCAAGTCTGAAGTGTGACTTCACCTCACTTTGGACACTACAAATATTCTCTCAAATGTACACAGGGTAAGAACAAATAAACTTGAGACAATTCATCTCACTATTGCATTGTTAATGAAATTTCAGTATCTCACTTATACCTTTAAAATTTTTGAATTGCAATATCTTGATTATGTATTCAGAATTGGAAGGTAATGCCAATACAAACTATTTGTACTGAAACCAATTTGTAAGGTTTCTTTGGACTATTAGTTACTCTGTGACAGACCTGTGATCCTGCACAAAAACTAGTTGAGAAGCAGGATTGAACCACAGCTTTGCTCTGTGCAATGGCGAAGCGATCCTTGTATGCAGCTTCTATGCAAAAATCAGTGCATGATAATTAGCCAAGGGAAATTTTGTTTGCATTTCAGTTAATGGTTCAATTAAACCAGAATCAGAATGGTATTAAATCATACAACTTTTTTATTTATCAAAATAGAACACTGAAAAGAAAGGGGGGAGAAAAGAGGTAGATAAAGTAACAGAATGGACAGTGAGCAATTTTGGAAGATCTAGGGAAGTTGACTAAAAGCTCAGAGGAAGAGATGATTTTTATGAAGAACTTAAAAGATGAATATAAAATACAGAGGCAAAGAGCTTAGGCAGAGAATCGTGGAGAGTGAAACTGTTAGCTGAAAGCTTAACACAGATGATGGAAATGGATTAAAGACTAGGCAGCCCCAAGCCATAGGACTGAAAGGTGTGGGAGAGCCATAAGATGTGACAAGATTGCAATAGGTGGTGCGAATTTAGACTATGAGTGGATCCAGATCCAATGTGGGAAGGGATTTCAAATTCAAAGCATTGAGGAGAGATTGTTAAAGAGGGCTTAGTGTGAGACAGGGTGCAGAGTCTGAGCCTTGGACAAATTGTTGGGAAATCAGCAAGGAAAACATTAACATGCTGAGATAGCAAGAATTGCAGATGCTGGAGTTGGAGACAATACAGTGTGGAGCTGGAGGAACAGAGCAGGCCAGGGAAAATCAGAGGAGCAGGAAAGTTGACGTTTCGGGTCAGGACCTTCCTTCAGAAATACAAAAAAAAGGGTGCTGATCCGATGCTGCCTGGCCTGCTGTCTTCCTCTAGCTTCACGAAGCATTAATACTCTGACAACTTTTCAGCAATAGCACTGAAGACATTTGTGCACTTAGCCAAGCTTTCTAGTACAGTTACAATATGGCATGTGTCTGATAATGTGGAAAATTGCCCAGCTGTGTCCTGTCCACAAAAAAAAGGACAAATCTAACCCAGCTAATTACCACCCTGTCTACCCTCAATCATCAGCACAGTGATGGGAGATGTTATCAAAAATTCTATCAAACAGCACTGGGGCTTGTAAACAGCAATATGACAGCAACAGTTCTAGAAGGAAGATTGCTGTCACCTTCTCACCTTTAGTGGAACTAAGGATGTACAATTAGTGCTGACCCAGACAGCAGTGCACACATCGCATTGGTGGAGAAAAAGTACTCAATAATAACTTGCTTACTGATATTTAGTTTGGGTCATGACCCGCTCAGCTTCTGGACTCCGTACATCTTTAGTCGAAACATAAACAAAAGAGCTGAATTGTAGAGGAGAAGTGAGGCTGACTGTCCCTAATATCAAGGCAGCAGCTGACATGGCATCTAGGGTTCTTGGGAAAAAAACTGGACCACTGGTATAGCTTTTCATAGCCAAGGCCCAGCACCAACTCTCTGACACCTCCGTCTACTTCCCCCCCCTTGACCATGACCCCATCCCTGACCACTAAACCATCATCTCTCAAACCATTCATAAGCTCATCACCTCAGGTGACCTCCTACCCACCGCCTCCAACCTCATCATTTCCTAACCCTGCACCACCTGTTTCTATCTCCTTCCCAAAATCGACAAACCTGACTGCCCTGGCTGAAATCTTGTCTCTGCCTTCTCCTGCCCCACTGAACTCATCTCCTTGAAGGGGGGAAGGAGGGGAGGGGGGGAGGGAGCGCACGCGAGTGAGTGTGAGGGTGGGAAGAGAGAGTGAGTGCACACGCGCATGAGTGTGAGTGTGAGAAGAGAGAGAGTGCACGTGCATGAGTGTGAGGGTGGGGATAGAGAGAGAGCGTGAGTGTGAGGGTGAGGGTGGGAAGCGAGAGAGTGCATGCGCGCAAGTGTGAGGGTGGGAAGAGAGAGACAGTGCGCGCGTGAGTGTGAGGGTGGGAAGAGAGAGAGAGAGTGCGCGCGTGTGAGTGTGAGGGTGGGAAGAGAGAGAGATCGCGTGTGTGTGTGTGTGAGTGTGA
>NC_063349.1:25397473-25397638 GCF_021869965.1 Rhincodon typus | reverse complement strand
TGAGTGTGAGAGAGGGTGGGAAGAGAGAGACTGCGTGTGCGCAAGTGTGAGGGTGGGAAGAGAGAGAGAGTGCGCGCGTGTGAGTGTGAGGGTGGGGAGAGAGAGAGAGCCTGTGTGTGAGGGTGGGAAGAGAGAGAGATCGCGTGTGTGTGTGAGTGTGAGAGA
>NC_063349.1:25397359-25397463 GCF_021869965.1 Rhincodon typus | reverse complement strand
GAGATCGCGTGTGTGTGTGAGTGTGAGAGAGGGTGGGAAGAGAGAGACATCGCGTGTGTGTGTGTGTGTGTGAGTGTGAGAGAGGGTGGGAAGAGAGAGACTGC
>NC_063349.1:25377854-25397259 GCF_021869965.1 Rhincodon typus | reverse complement strand
GGGAGGGAGAGAGAGAGAGAGAGAGAGAGCGCGCGCACGCGAGTGAGTGAGTGCGGTAGAGAGAGAGAGAGAGAGCGCGCGCGCGAGTGAGTGTGAGTGTGAGTGTGAGTGCGAGTGCGGTAGAGAGTGCATGCGTGAGTGCGCGTGAGTGCGAGTGCGGTAGAGAGAGAGAGTGTGCGCGCGCGTGTGAGTGTGAGTGCAGTAGAGAGAGCGAATGTATAGTGTGGTGGGGTCACCTATGGTGCGACGTGAACCCAGGTTCCCGGTTGAGGCTGTCCTCATGGGTACCGAACTTTTGTTAGCAGCCTCTGCTTGGCGACTGTGCGTTGTTGTGTATCCTGAAGTCCACCTTGGAGTATGTTTACTGGAAGATCCGATGCCGAATGTCCTTGACCACTGAAGTATTCCCCCACTGGGCGGGGACATCCCTGTTTGGCGATTGTTGCGCACATGTGCATGTAACTCTGTCAGGTGAACTTGTATTTGCAGATGCATTCTATTTTGTTCAAAAAGCACACAACTTATAGACAGTCAGTTAATGTGGCATTTTATAAATTCCTACTTTAGAAATAAAACCAGTCTGACACAAAGATTCTAAACAAGGCCTCACACCTAACATGCATTGTCTGACTTAAAATGTCACCTCTTCCTTATACTGACATCTTTAGTTCTCTCAAGACTATGACTTGAAAGGAATTCGGGGATTTGCATATACATGTTAATTAATTAAAACCTCCTAACTGATTAAAGATTTAACAGCGTCTTAGGTTTGTTTAATACATCCTCATCAGTCGTGTGACCCTTTGATATTTTACTTATAAATTCTGTGGCTGATGTTATCTCTCTCACTAACATCTGAAGAAGGGGCAAAGTTCTGAAAGCTTGTGTTTTCAGATAAACCTGTTGGAGTACGACCTGGTGTCGTGTGATTTCTGACCTTGTCCAACACCGTACCTCCACATCATCAATATTTGAAGTTTGAGTTTTTGTCACTCTTGAAATGTATGACTGCATTTTTGTGCATAGCACTTTTGTTTGAAAGAATCTGTCAGATGAACTGTTAGCTCTGTTTTCTGTCTTTGTAGCAGCCTGATTTTGAGTATTTACAGCATATTCTGTTTTTGTTTTAAGCTATCCCAGCAGAATTTTGCTTTTATGTTTATCTCTCCAGAAAGTTGAAAGGATTTCTAAAACAATGGATGTGAGGGACCTCTTCAGAAACTTAGACAAAGAAATTAATAGGTATTGTTTAGCCTCTGGAGAGAACAACTTGTAGTTAAAGTATCAGCTTTTCAGTAGAAGAATGGTTACAAAATTCTGTCATATCAGTTAGCAAGCTTGAATATAACACCATCAATGTACTTCTCAGTGGAAATGTAATTGGCCTTATGAATTCATTATGGAATGAGGAGTGTAGTCCCCGTTGAAGGATCCTGACCTGAAACGTTGACTTTCCTGCTCCTCAGATGGTGTGTGACCTGCTGTGCTCTACATTTTATCGACTCTGACTTCCAGCATCTGCAGTCCTTGCTATCTCCCAGTATAGTTACCTTTCAAGTTTTCCCTGATGCTTAATTCGTGCCAGATACAAGCCATTAGAAATTTCTTCTCCAATCACGTCTCACTTTGAATTCTATTGGTTCGTAGTTTTTTTCAGTCTCAAATAGGGCCACTATTGTACTTCAAGGAGAAACTCAGCAACATCTGTAGAGAGAGAAACGGAGTTAATGTTTTGAGTCCTGCCTTTTTGCCAGGACTGATTATGGTTGGAAAACTGGTTTTATTAGAGAGGGAGGAGGAGCGTGTAGCACAGATGGTGAGGGTTCCAGAGCAAAGAACAAAGGGGGTACTAATGGTAATAAAGGAGGGATAGAGATGTAAAATGGTGTAAATGGCAGGTAAGAAAGGAGAAGATGGATTCACTTTGTTGAGAGCAAAGCCAGCAAGGCAACAAGTGTAGGGGGAATGTAATCGAAAGGAAGGACAGAGTTCATGCTCTGAAATTGTTGAACACAATGGTGAATCCTAGAGGCCAAAAGTGCCTGAGCAGAACATGAGGTGTTGTTTCTCCACCCCTGCATCGAACTTCATTGGACCACTGTGCAGAGAAATGGGAGAGAAATGTTAGCATTGCACCATGGTCTTTTATTGAAATGGCAAGCATCTGGAAAGTTGGTGGTCATACTGTGGACAGAATGGAGGGTTTCTGCAAAGTGGTCACCCAGTCTAGATTTGGCATCTCCAGTGTAAAGGAGACTGCATTATTAGCAATGAATGCAGTAGACAAGATTGTAAGGAATACAAATAAAATGCTACAGCTCTGAAGAAGGGTTACTGGTCTCAATGTTAACTTTGTCTTCCATAGATGTTCCATAGTTTCTCCAGCAGTTTCTGTTTTTGTTTGTTTAAAATGCTGTTTCTCCTGGAAAGTGTTTTTTTTTTGTTCACTCATGGAATGGAGGTGTTACAGGTTGACCAGCAATTATTGCCCATTTATTCACTTGGATGTGTACTTACAAGTGATGATGTCTGCTGCCTTTGTCCTTCTGGATCTATCTAAGAATGTTTGCTAATTTCTACAGTGCATCTTTTGGATAGTACACTCTGCAGCTGTTGAGCATCAGTGATGGAGGGAGTGGATGCTTTTGGATGTGGTGCCAGCCAAGCGGGCTGCTTTGTTTTCAGTGGAGTCAAGCTTCTTGAGTGTTACTGGAGCTGCAGCCATCCATGCAAGTAGGGAATATATCATCACACTCCTGACTTGTGCCTTGTAACTGATGGCGTCAGGAGGAGAGTTACTCACTGCAGTGCTACGGTGTCTGACCTGCTCTTGTAGCCACTGTGTTATATGTGGCTATCTATTTGAGTTTTTGGTCTGTGGTAACCCCAAGAATGTTGATCGTTGGAGATTCAGTGATAGCAACACCATTGAATATCAAGGGGTGATGGGTTAGATTGTATCTTATTGGAGATGGTCATTGAATTGAATTTATGTGACATGGTTGTTACTTGCCACTTGTCAGCCCAAGCCCGGATTTTATCCAGATCTTGTTGCATTTGGACATGGATTGCATCAATATCTGAGGAGTCACAATTGGTGCAATCATCAGTGAACATCCCCACGTCTGACCTTATGATGGAGGGAATGTCATTGATGAGGTAGCTAAAGATGGTTGGACCAAGGAAACTGCAGAGGAACTCCTGCAGAGATGTGCTGGAGCTGAGATTGCTGACATCCAACAATCACAATCACCTTCCTTTGTGCCAGTTATGACTCTAACCAGCAAAGAGTTTGCCCCCTAATACCCATTGATTGCAGCTTTTCAGGGGCTTCTTGGTGCCACACTTAGTTAAATGCAGCCTTGATGTCAAGGGTTGTCACTCTAACCTCAGCTCTGGAATTCATCTGTCTGTTTGGGGCTTTGGCAGCATGGAGAGAGGAGGTAAAAAGGCAAGTGTAACACCATCTGTGATTGCATAGGAAGCTACCACGAAGTGGGGTGGGGTGTGCGAGGTGCACAGTTCAGGGTGTTAAGTATGATAGAGTATTGGACCAGGATGTCGCGGTAGGAATAATTCCTGGGGAGGGGAAGATGCGTTTGATGGTGGTATCCTGCTGGAGGTGGCAGTACAGTCGAGATGATTCTTTTGAATGGTTTTCTGTTTTTATTTCAGATTCCCAGAATCCACAGTATTTTGCTTTTATTAAGGAGAAACATTGAATGTCAGTGGGTAACATGAGGGACATCCCAATGAATCAACATGGAACAACCAAGGGGAGGTGATGCCATAGTGATAATATCACTGGTAATTTAGAGGCTCAGGGGCTCATACTCTAGAAACATGGGTTCAAATAACTCCAAGACACCAGGTGGAATTTACATTCAATGGGAAGCAATTCTTATCGTGATTATTTTTCTCCAATGGTATCACAATGACCTTGGATCACTAATTGGTTCACTGATGTCCTTTCGGGAAGGAAATCTTGCCACCCTCACCTGATCTGGCCTACATGTAACTTCAGACCCACCACAATGTAATTGACCCTTGACTGCCCTCTGAAATACATAGCAAGCCAGTCAGTTGTATCAGACTGCTACAAAGCCTTTTAACAGGAAAGGAATAAAATCAGATGGACCACTGGTGTCTACTTAGGTAGGGGAAAGAATAACAGCAAACCCAGCCCTGCAAAGTCCTCGTTACTTTTTTTTATTATTTATTCATGAAATGTAGGATTTGCTCGCTTGGCCAGTGTTTAGTGCACTCATAATTACCCTTGAGAAGGTGGTGATCTGCCTTCTTAAACTACTGCAGTCTTTGGGGTATAGGTACACCCACAGTGCTTAGAGACGGGGTTCCAGGAGAGCATACATCTGACAGTGAAGAAGCAGTCATAATTCTAAAGCAGGATGGTGTGTGGCTTAGAGGGGTATTAGCAAGTGGTAGATCATTGTGCATCTGCTGCCCTTGTCCTCCTTAGTGGTAGAGGAAATGGGTTTGGAAGGTGCCGTTGGAGGACCCTGGGTGAGTTGCTCCCGTGCATTTTATAGATCGTACACAGTTCTGCCCCTGTGAATTGATTATTAAAGGAGTGAATGTTGAAGTGTTCAAGGTATGGAGGGGATGCCATTGAAGTGGATTGCTTTGTCCTGGTTAGTGTCAAACTTGTTTAGAATTGTTGGAGCTGCACTCATCTAGGCAAGTGGAGAATGTTATATTATGCTTCTGACAAGTACTGGGGGGACAGGTGAATTAATTACTGCAGAAATCCTAATCTCTGACGTGCTATTGTAGCCACAGTATTTATAGATATTTTCTAACTAACTTGTTCAGAGATATTATTATATACTTCTGGGAGAGGTTGGACGTGAGCCTTGCTTCCTGGCTCAAAGGTAGAGACATTACCATTGCACCACAAGAGCTCATCCACAGTATTTGTATGTTTGTCCAGTTTGTTTCTGGTCAATGATCACTGCAGGAAGTTAATAAAGTGATTCAGTGACAAAGGCTAGTATTTGTTGCCCTAGACAAGGTGATGGTGAATTGCCTTTGATAGCCAGAATGGATCATAGGTTCACAATGATGTCTAGACAGCCTCCCACTAAAATTAAATCTCTGTATGAGAAGTGCATTTGTCTTTCAAGATCTGCTGTACTTCTCTTGTTTCTTCAGTGCAGGAATGTGTCTGTGGAGAAAAGAAAAGTGCATTGTATGCTTAAATGAGCTGGCAGATGGAATCTTGTGGGATATGTCATTTTGGGTGTATGATTTAGCAATTAATTGTTATTGCATAATTTAAATAAGAATGTAAAGTCAGATGGAAGATTATCAAACGATACTGAAGAAGAGGAGCTCAAGACCACAAACAAATCAGCCATGAACTTATTGAATGATGGAGCAAGATCCGAATGCAAAATGGCCTGCTCTTGTATCTAAGTCCTATATTTTTACTTAAGATGTAATTCCACCTACAAGGCCTTTTCTTGTAGATTCTACAACTGCTTTGCAATGTCATCTCATGATTGATTTAATGCATTAGTATCTAACATACTGCATTTTTTAGGTCTACGAACTTGATGGAACCTTACATAACAAGAATTGGTCTATTATGGCTTACCAGGAGGTTGCAAGACAATTCAAAAATGATAATCCTGACTTCATGGGAACTAAAGTGATTTTTTCTGTACATAGGTAGGATTTGATCATATAGAACTATTGTCTGCCTGATGTTCAAAATACTTCTATTTTGACGTGATTAGAAATTATGCACACTCTATTGCATCACAGTTGAACCTTCCCTCGTGTCAGGTTACAGGTTCAAATATTTTTTTCAAAGAAAGTTAATGTTTTGATTATACATCCTGTTTTACTATTTAACACCTTAAGTTGCAACCAGCCTAGTTTGGATGAGGGAATGCATCATGATACAATGAAATGCCATATTTAATATCAAGACTGTCTGGAGATCTAAGTATAAAAGGTCATTTGGCTTTTTAGTTATCATTTTAATTTTAAAGGTGGTGACAAATAGTTCGTAATAAACCTGAACATGACAGAATCACAGCGGGAAGTGAGTAATATTATTTAGTGATATACCTAACAATAAGCCTTCAGAGCCCTAGTTCTGGTAATGACCATGATTCAAGTCTGATTATATTTTTTTGTGGAACTGCATCATTTTGCCCTGTTTATATCTGCCATTGACATTTCTTGTATATTTCTTTTTAGAAAATTGAATAATGCGGAAATGAAGATTGCAGTGTATGAGGCCATGGAACTTTACAATAAATTCCCAGAGACTATGGCAGGCTTTGATATGGTAGGTTTTCCATGTTACTTCAGTTGTTATATTCCAGACTTTTCTTGCATTTATTTATTAGACCTTGAATTTGTTTATTTACCATACAGTCCTATTTTTGGGTACGAATATGCATAGGTAAAAGAAATGATGATATCAGGGTTATTCAGTATTTAAATTACAGGCAGATATTTGAGACTAAAGGTTAAAAAACAGGTAAATCTTCCATCTGAATGCTCTCATTAGAGAGAGACTGTTGGTGATGGTTTAACCTGAAGGTCACCAGGCCTCATGCAAGGTGTAAAGTTGAGAAAGGGAATCCTTCATGGTTCAGTGAACCAGTGCAGGAATTCTGCCCATGCTATTGATATTACGCTGCAGCACAAACTGGTCATCCAGCCAACTGAGTTAACTGACCCCCTTGGGACTAGTTAGCTATTGAAATTGCTTTCCATTATCCATCCTATTACTTTCTATTATCCATCCTATTATTAAAAAAAATACACCATTTGTTGACAGTGTTTTTAAAGTCTGCCAATCAAAGTTTTTTTAAATGCATCTTGTACTTCTGTGGCCCATCTCAAAATGATTAAGTGCTAGAGATGCTGGAAGGGGAATAATAGGAAGAGCATAGGTCCCTACCCAAGAAAAGGGTTCTTAGGAAACTTCTGAAAGCAAGGCAAAGAAGAAACTATTTTGAAATCAATTCAGGAGGACAGAGAAGTGTGCTTCCCTGAAAGATGACCAGTCTTTTTCATGTGAAAAGTAGGGGGTCTGAGGAGCTTTGCTCAGTTAGAGATGGCGGTGATATTGTGGGATTTAATTTATTGGAGGTGAGGAGCAACTTCGCAAAGAGATTAGAAGATATAAAATTAATTTGTAAATTTTGAAAAAACTTTACTTGAACTTTCTTATTGTTGACATTAATGCTTGTACCTATGATTATAGCTTGTGAGGTCCTGTTTGACCTTTTGACCTATGTCACTTGATAGCAGGAGTTGATATGTTAGCACCTTAAAAAGCTAGAAAATGTAACTGAGATATGTAAGAAATTGAACAAAATGGTATTGTTTTGAAAATATCTATTTATGTTCTCACCATTCTGTAATCTCCATTGGTCGTACAATTTCCCTAGCCTCTTCATTCCTTTTGACTTTAGCAACTCCCTTGCTTCATGCAACATGCTTGATTATTATCTACCTTCATCTCAAATTCTAGGATTTCCTCCCTATGTCTTTTGCCTCTCCACTTCCCTTTCCTTTGTTAACTTCACTGCAAACTGAAACTCCACCGCTATGTTTTGGTACTGATATTTTGATTACATCTCATCTTGGGATTTTATTTTAAACTTGAAAGCTCTGTATAGGTACAAACTAATGTATGTGGATGCATATTCTACAGTCAACCTGATTCCAATGCAGATACTTAATATGCTTGGATTAAATTCTCTTGTACACTTTTTTCAATGCAAAATATCAATTCCTTCAGGTGGAGAAGGGAGAAAGTCAGTGAGACAGTCTTAAAGTGTGAATCTGAATTGTAAATTTTCATGCCGATGGGCTGAGGAGTGGCAGATGGCATTTAATTTAGATAAGTGTGAGATGTTGCATTTTGGTAAGGCAAATCAGGGCAGGACTTGTACACTTAATTTTAGGGTTCTGGGGAGTGTTGCCAAACAAAAATACCTAGGGGTGCAGGTTCATAGTTCCTTAAAAGTGGAGTCACCAGTAGACAGGGTAGCAAAGTAGGTGTTTAGGAACAAAAACGAAGTTGCTGGAAAAGCTCAGCAGGTCTGGCAGCATCTGTGGAGGAAAAAACAAAGTTAATGTTTCGGGTCTGGTGACCCTTCCTCAGAAGAAGGTGTTTAGTACACTTGCCTTAATTGGTCAGTGCATTATTTAAAGGAATTGGAATGTCGTGTTGCAGCTGTACAGGGCATTGGTTAGGCCACTTTTGGAATACTGCATTCAATTCTGGTCTCCCTGCTATAGGAAAGATGTTGTTAAACTTGAAAGGATTCAGAAAGATTTACAAGGATATTGCTGGGGTTGGAGGGTTTGAGCTGTAGGGAGAGGCTGAATAGGCTGGGGCTATTTTCCCTGAAGTGTTGGAGACTGAGGGACAACATAGAGGTTTATAAAATCATGATAGGGTGAATAGCCAAGGTCTTTTTCCCAAGGTATGGGAGTTCAAAGATAGAGGGCACGTGTTTAAGGTGAGAGGGAAAGATTTAAGAAGGATCTAGAGGGTAACTTTATCATGCAGAGGGTTGTGCATGTATGGAATGAGCTACCAAAGGAAGTGGTGGAAGTTGATACAATTACAATATTTAAAACTTTTAAAAATGGATGAGTACCTGAATAGAAGGGCTTTAGAGGGATATGGGCCAAATGCTAGCAAATGGGACTAGATTAATTTAGGATATCTGGTCTGTTTCCTTGCTTTACAACTCTATGACTTTATATGTCTACTCAGATATTTCACTAAATTCCAGCTAGTGGATTACTTAAATTCCAGCTACTGCTATAGTACAGTTTTGAATTCATCAGGGAGAGTGGAGCATTAATAACAGAATAAGATGTCCTTGCCATTTGAACCAGTTTTGGCAAGTTCATATAATTTTGTAATGTGGGTGAGAAGTGTGAAAATGCAGATGAATGCAGGTATAATCAGTGACTCTTTTCCAATCAAAAGCAAGTTTTTTTAAAGGCAGTTGACCTCCACATTTAGCTTTTGTCAGCTAACAATTAAAGCTGAAATTGTTGAGCTAAGAAAGACATGATAATCTTTGTTGGTTTCATCTGTTGTAAGTCAATTTATAACCCTAAATGATCAATAGATTTTTTGCAATGTTCTTTTCTTTCTCTTTTTTTTTTAAACATTACACCTTGTCCTCCAGTTAGTTTGTGGATTCTTGCCATCTACTCCAGATGTCCAGGCAAGCAAATTAAAATTTGCTGCAAATCAAACTTAATGGTGCATAAGAAATGTCTTGCATTTTTCTACATTATATGTCTCTACCCATGGATTTTAATTTAATTTAATTTAATTTTATGAATTTTTAATAACATCATAAAATATAACTGAACCTATTTTATTACATCCAGTGTTGAACACTTTGGCTATTGAGCTCTTCCATGAAAGTTTTCAGCACAAATAAATTAGAAGATATGAACAAGTAAGAAATAGGAGCAGGTGTCATCCAAAGGGCCCATTGAGCTTCTTTGACCATTCAATATGAACAATGTCTGTGTTCTACTCTTTTAAGCCTCTTCAGAATCTTGGGTTTTTCAATCTTTCATTTTTCTAAACTTCAGAAAATAGAGATCCAATTTACTCAGTCTCACAGCGTAGCGCACCAGTCTATTCAAAGCAACCAGTCTAGTTAACCTTCAATGTAAAGTGCAACTTTTTGTTACAATCCCAGCTGATGTTAATACTGGATGAGTCAGATCACAAAGTGAAACCTGGAGACATGCGTCCGACTTTGCTACATTATTTAACCGTGGAAGTTATTGAACACATTTGCAAGAGTCTGCAAGCCTACCTTCAAAACAGAGAACAGAACCTTCTATTAAACAAGGAAATAACATGAACCATATTATACTCAACAAAAATGTTGGAAAGATTTCAGTACAAACCCTGGAAAAAGGATTTAAACTCTCATACTTTTTATCCCAACCATATCCTTACAAACACCAAACACCAGTGAAGATTCACCTTCTCCACACTAAGCCTTCTTCAGGCTGACACAGCTACAACCAATTTCCTTCCAGTGATAACAAGGTGTACAGCTGGATGAATATCTGCATGTTCACTAGATGCTTTCCTTCAACTGATGTTCCTCTCTGAGACACCTGAAACAAACTGCAAATTAAAATCACAATTACTTTAACTTCAGAGCAGACACATAGGTTCCCTAAACTCAGTTTTAGGAAGTACTGCAGGAATCCTTACTAGAGAGTTTAACCCTCCTTCTACTCTCTGGCACACAAACACTGACTGACCTCTGTATTTTTATGTCTGGATCTCATCCTGGACCCCAGTTGTTAGGCAACAGTAGTTTGTTTTTCTCCTATCCTTTCTAATACATTAAATGACCAACACCTATTCTTCAGTTAAGGGTTTAAAACCTTATTTTATTTATCAGATCTCCAGAACTCCCATCACCAAACCCATAAAACATCTCTAAAAATTAAACTAGAACCAGGGCTCCCCTTCTTAACACAAAATACAAAAAATAAATGTAACTGGGCAGCATGGTGGCTCAGTGGTTAACACTGCTGCCTCACAGTGCCAAGGATCTGGGTTTGATTCCCCCCTCAGGTGACTGTCTTTGTGGAGTTTTAAAATCTACCCACCCCTCCCCAAATCATGTGGATTTCCTCCAGGTACTGCACAGTTTCCTCCCACAGTCCAAAGATGTGCAGGTTAGGTGACCTAGCCAGGCTAAATTGCCCATAGTGTCCAGGGATGTGCAGGCTAGATGGATTAGCCATGGGAAATGCAGGGTTACAGGGATAGGGTAGGGGAATGGTCTGAGTGGGATGCTCTTTGGACAGTTGGTGTGGACTTGATGGGCTGAATGGCCTGCTTCAACACTGTAGGGTTCTATGATTCTACGGTTGTACCAAAATCCCACACTGCATTCAATATATGCCTCAAAGCGTTGTAAAACTGTAGCAAGACTTTGTACTCCAAGACCTGGGCCATAAGCTCAAATTTTAAGATTTTGTAAATTACTTGAACCTTTTAGTCAGTTTTTTGACCAGACAAAAAATTGGAAAACAGTAGTTTTGGTGTAACAAATTAAGGGGATTTATTATGTAACAACACAATACTTCAACAGCCTGCTGATAGTTTGAGTCACACAGAACCTTTACTCTTAAGAGAAAGCTTGTACAACAGTTCGATTTGACACTTGTTTTGGTCGATCTGACTTCATTCTTCCGTTTCTTTCTTTAATTTTCCAGAAACGTACTATGTTTTTCTTGCATAAATTTTATAAGTAACAGACCTACAGTTTCCAGAACCTCAATGTACGATGACTGAAAGTCCTTCGACAGTGACCTTTCCCATATTGCACCTCAGCAGTGGCTTCTCCCTGCTTTAATATGTCCTTCGGTAATCTGTACTGGACCCTTTCAGACGGGTGTTTTTATCCATCTGTAGCTTTGGTATCCAAGATTTCTCTTGCCACAATTGGTGAAAGCAATTGACTTGTACTATTTGTAACACAATCAATACGATTAGTACACTATTCACAGTTACATTAACGGACCATCAATACACAATCAATAGTACATCCTGAATTACAATTTTAAAAAAATCTAAGGCATGCAGACGATTTGGAGCCTCATCTGTTTCTTAGTAACACCTTTGGTAATACAGTTGCTATTGTAATAGAAGCAAAAATATGCAAACAGCTTAATTATTTCAAATCCTCCTTTACCCATTGTTAGATTGTACATTCCCAGGCAGTCTGAATCGTTTTAAATTGTAATCTTTCGAAATTGTTCTAACTTATTACCCTTTGTGTCTCCATATGATCACATCATCTCCTTTATTTACACCTAACCTAATCAATGCAATAGCTCTTCAGATACCAGCAGTTCAATTTCCTTGCTTATAAAGAACAAAACACAGTGCAGCACAGGAACAGGCCCTTTGGCCCACCAAGCCTGCGCTGACACATGACACCTTAGGAGAGGTCTCTGGTTTACTTTGGATAGAGTGTAAGTCCAATGTTTTGTTTATTTACTTGATATGCCACTGTACAGAACCAAACTGCTTTTGTGACAATGTAGTGCATATCCCCCTATTCCCTGTCTGTTCGTGTATCTGTCAAGATACATCTTAAACGTTGCCATTGCATCTGCTTCTACCACCACCTCTGGCAGCACATTCTATGCACTTCGCAGCCTTTGTGTAAAAAAACTTGCCTCTCACATCTCCTTTAAATTTGCCTTCTTTTACCTTTTAACCTATGTCCCCTGGAAATTCTACCCTACACTTCTACCCTGGGAAAAAGACTCCAACTATCTATTTTATCCTTGCCTCTTGTAATTTTGTAAACCTCTTATGAGGTCACTCCTCAGCCTCTGACCTTCAAGTGAAAACAAGCCGAGCCAAAAGCCCATGCAAATACTTATAAAATACAGTGCATAAAATGCATAGTACAAGAGAAAATATATGATATATGAAGTCCTATATTTCTTAGACATTTTTCTTTCTACTTGCTTGCTGTTCCTGCATGCTTCCTTGTATGAGTATTGCTGCATCCCACTGAACATTAGAGTTTAACAGTTTAATGCCTTTTTAAAAATAATCTGCTTTAGGAGCTGGTATCACAGTTTTATTAGATGTTATCCTCTCAGTGTCCTGGATTTTCCAACATCTCAGAAATGGTTGTCTGGCCATATGCTGCACATGGGGATGTTGTAGAGTCTCCATCAAAGCTGAAGGAATTGTACAGGGAATTGGAGATTCTGCTGGGCAAATCCCCCGTGCCTGTTATCCTCGAAAAGTATTCATCTAAACCTGAGAATTCGGCTGTAGCTTTTTAAAAATTCATTCACAGGATGTGTGCATTGTTGGCCAGGTGAAGATTTATTACCAACCCCTAACTGTTTGTTAAGAGTTACCCACATTGCATGTGTTCACATGTAGGCCAGACCAGGTAAGGACGGCCGACTTCCTTCCTTACAGGATTTCAGAGAATCAGATGAGGTTTTCTTGCAACAGTCAGCAGTGGTTATTTGGTTGCCATAAGACTAGATTTTTATCCCAGATTTGGATTGTAATTTGTGTATGGTGGAATTGGAACCCCAGAGCATTGGCCTAGGGCTCTGGATAGCTAGTGTAGTGATAGTACCACTATATCACCACCTCCCCTAAGGTAAGTGGATAGTTACTCAGGAAAAGTCTCACATACAATTTCTGCTCCATCTTACCATATGCCATTCCCCCAGCCACTCAGTGGATTTCTAGTTTAAGACCAGCATCCCTTGTGCCCATGTCATCTTTGAAAGGTTGCCATGGACCTGGAGAAGCTTTAGCAATTCAGCTTTGCTGCTCACTGGCAAGGTCATGGAGCAACTAATATGAAGTTACACTGCTCATATAGAGAACATGATTAACAATGCCTCATGCATAAAACCCCATTCTCTTGCCCTATTCAATGTTTAACCATCAGGCCACACACTGCTTTGCTCCCTAGCCACATTCTGTCTAAACACCCTTAAGTCAGCGCATCTCTATCCCTACTGCCTGCTGTAGGGTTGCATCTTGTCATTGCCCAGTAGGAGAACATCAAATATAGGCAAGCAATCAGAAAATTACGTCAAAAATGAGAACTTTTATTTACAGAATGCAAAGGGGAATAAAAATGGAGCCATCAGAGGCTGCAATTTGCCCAACATTGCCAGATTTTAACATCATAACCAGGAAATCTAACAGTTAGTGATTGTCACACGCAGTTCTCTTCTACTGGAAGTGGGTGTCATTGAGGTTCTGACTGGCTTGTTGTGCCCGTTGTAGCTGAGTTCTGTCATGGACAACAACAGCTTCCTCCTCCACAACATCCTTGTCCTCCACCTTGGAATACTGATCCCATTCCCCCAGTTCCTCTGCATCCAGCACATTGCCTTGTTGCCTGTTTCATTTGTGCACAGCACAGCAGGCCATGACCATGGGATGTAGTCTGTCTAGACTATATTGGAGACACCCTCTCCCCACACCAGTCTGAGTAGCAGAAAAGTATCTTTAGTAGCCCTGTACTCTGCAGTGATACTATGAGCCAAGATCGCATTAGGTAGCCCTTATGCCTCAGTAACCAGCCTTGTAAAGCCCTGGACCCTCAAATGCACCAGGTACATGAGTGTTCTCCAGAATGTACAAGTTGTGGCAGCTGCCATGGTAGCAGGCATACACATCCAGGAAGTGCTAATGATGATCTCAGATCATCTACACATGAATGAAATGGAACCCCCTCCCTATTGATGAATTCCACAGCATTGTTATATGGCCCTCTCAGTGCCCCAAGTCTACAATTGATGGCACTCTGCACCTGGGGGAACCCAGCTCTGTTTTCGATTCCAATTGCTCAGGCTACAACACTGACTCCATCTTGGGGTAGCAAGGTGAACTGGTGTGATCTTGCACAGATGGTATCAGTAATTGTTCTGATGTATTTGTGTGTACACAACCGAAAAATACTGCACAGGTCACCTGTTGGTCCATGAAAGGAGCCAGTTGTTTAGAGGTTCACTGCCGCGGTGAACTTCACCGCTACCAGGAGAGAGTGGCCTTCCACTCCTGCAACCCTTCAATTCCACTCCAGCCTCCTGCACAGTTCTGTGCAGTGTCCTAGGACATATGAAGCCTGTGCGGCACTGTGTCTCACTTGTGTGCAGGAAATGGAGCCTGTATTGGAAAACTGTGGGCTATCTGCACACCCACGCATCCTGAGATATGATTTGATTTGATTTGATTTATTGTAGTTACATGTACCTAAGTACAGTGAAAAGCTTTGTTTTTCGAGCACTATAGGCAGTTCATAGCAAATAAGGACATATAGATCATAGGGTGCTTAGACAGAGCGAGGCATACAGGTTACAACTGCACAGGAAGTGTACAAAGCAAGGTCAACGTGAGCAAGATCAACATTATTTGAAGTTAGAGAGTCCATTCAACAGTCTAATAAGGACGGGGAAGAAGCTGTTCTTGAACCTTTTAGTGCATGTGTTTAAGCCTCTGTATCTTCTGCCTGATGGAAGAGATTGTAGGAGAGCATTACCAGGGTGGGAGGAGTCTTTGACGTTGGCAGCCTTTCTCTGGCAATGAGAAGTGTAAATGGAGCCCATGGATGGGAGGTTGGCTTCTGTGATGGTCATGGCTGTGCACACAACCTTCTATAGTTTCTTTCAGTCCTGGGCAGAGCAGTTGCCGTACCAGGCCATTATTGCAGCAGATAGTATGCTTTCTATGGTGCATCTGTAAAAGTTAGTGAGGGTCCCGATGGACATGCCGAATTTCCTAAGGCGCCGGAGGAAGAAGAGGCATCCTTGTGCCTTCTTGACTGTCGCATCTACGTGGGAGATCCAGGACAGGTTGTTGGTTATTGTAACTATTAGGAACTTGACGCTCTCGACCCTCTCCACTTCCGCTCTGTTGATGTAGATAGCGGCGTGTCCTCCTCCTTTCTTCCTGAAGTCAATGACCAGTTTTTTTTGTTTTGCTGACATTGAGAGAGAGGTTGTTATCGTTGCACCACGACACCAAGCCTTCTATCTCCCTGCTGTATTCTGACTCATCGTTGTTTGATATCCATCCTGCCATGGTAGTGTCGTCAGCAAACTTATACACGCCGCTTGTTTGGAATTTGGCTACACAGTCGTGTGTGTACAAGAAGACAGTAGGGGGCTGAGAATGAAACCTTGTGGGGGCTTCAGTAATTGTGGAGGAGGTGCAGTTTCCAACTTCATAGATTGCGGTCTGTGTGTCAGGAAGCTGAGGATCCAGTTGCAGACAGCAGAGCTCGGTCTCAGAGTTTTGAGATTAGTCTGGAAGGGATTATAGTGTTGAAGGCGGAGCTGTAGTTGATAAGTAGCAGTCTGATGTAGGTGTCCTTGTTATCCAGAGGTTCCAGGGATGAGTATACGGCTAGAGAAATGGCGCCTACTCTGGACCTGTTTCATCAGTAGGCAAATTGCAGGGGATCGAGGCAGGCTGCAAGGCTAGAGTTGATGTGTGCCATGATCAGCCTCTTGAAGCACTTCATGATTATGATCCTCCTTTGTGCCAGGCTGCTTCATTTCCTGGAGTTTGTCATCAGTTTTGATCATCCTGCATCTATCTTTACTTTCTTAGATAGGCAGCCACCATGACATACATGCTGTCAGCAGCAGGGCCCATCACTTTTGTGGAAAGAACTTGTTCTGGGCACAGAAGGAGAAAAGAGTTCCTTAAATTTCAGAACAGTCATCAGTGGTGAACTGTGCAGATGAGGGCTCAGCATACCTCGATACACAATGAGACATGTCGGACATCGCTAACATTGTATTGAACGTTCACATTCTGCGTCCGGCTGAGTGACCACCACATGCCAATGAGTCTGGGCTGCCTGCAGCACAATGGCCCCCTTCCAACTGTACTCTCATATCAAATCCTGAATTTGGCATTGTATTTAGTACGCGCAATTGTGACACCTGCATGACAGAGGAGAATTCCAACTTGTATAGCTCATATAGAACACTTGGACATTGTATTAATACTGGTTTGCATTTAGCCAGCACTGGCCTTATATACCATTATTGCTGATAACTTCAACATTTTTCATATGCTCAGGTTCAATTTGCAAAAGCTAATGGAATGTATCTAATTCCTTTCTTGACCCGTAAGCACCCTCATACCGAGGCACTTTTCCAGCTGTTTTCTGGAAGCACTTTGCCTCTAGAGAAAGGAAATGCCTGACCCCAATCACACTGGATTCTGTCAGCAATGGCCCAAACTGGTTGTCAGATATCATCCTCCATAACCTCCAGTTCCCCATTATCTCACACTGCCCTGAAAGCCCATTTCGACCCATCCCTCCAATTTGGAGACTTCTTACATTAAACTTAATGTACAGCTATCTTCCCCACTCCCTGAATCCCAACATTAAATCTTGTTGATGAGCACCCTGTTCTTTTATTGACCCTTGTTGGAGGCAATAGTGGTGGTTAAGGTCAATACCCCCCCTCCCCCCGGCCTTCCCATATCCAACCTTGCCCTTTGATGCTGTCCCAAATTCCCCATATTTGGCTGGAGCCTCCCCCTCACTTTCCTTAACCCCACAACTAAAAATATCTCTGCTTTCCCCCCAGCCTCGATTCTCCTACCCTTTCTATCATTGATCCCTTCACAATCCCAAACACCCAGCCATTTCCAAACAAAACCCCTCTAGCAGTGTCGATGGTCAGTAATCCAGGACTGTGTTTGGCCTTGACCTATGATCAAGTCTGATGAGCTGCCCTGTACAGAACTGACTAGACCCCTGTGTTCACAACTCCCCGAATGATGATATACAGTTCCTCTGACTGCTGGTGCTGGTCTTACAGGATGGACTGCTGCACAATCCCTGGACTGTACTGAGATAGATCCCTGATCTTGAGCATCCTGAACAGATGACAGCAGTGAGAAGGTTTATGATTGCACCCATGACTGACAGTAGCAGCACCCCCTGAGCAGACAGCAGCAGCTTCCTTGCTTTGACTAAGGACTAGTCTACACCAATTTTTGCCACATCTGGTTGTTGAATGAACATGCGGTATGTTTGCAACACAGGTAGGTGTTAGATTGCTATCTCTGTGTGCCAGACAGAAAGATGCCTGCTTCCCCCTACCCCAAAGACATTCCAGTAATGACCAGAATGACAAGCAGCTATGCCATGTGCCTGTGCTAAAAAGGTCCTTAGAATGGCAATGATGACAGCTCCGGATGAAGCACCAATGCATGAACAGGCACAACACAGCAAAGCAAGGCAAGGCAAGGTATGGATAGTGCAAGCATGCAGATACATGCAAAGTAAATGAGTACTAAGAGAGCAAAGAAGCAATCCTGAGTTGTAACCTGGTACATTCTGTGAGCTGTGTCCCTATCTGTGCCTGTTAATTATACCTGCTGCAAACTTCTTAATGCTAGTTACTGCTGCGCTCTGCAATGCATTTCTGTGCCTGGCAAACAGCATGCCAGTGTATGGAGGAGTTGCTGTGATGGTCATGATGGATTGACAGTTGCCAGATACCCCTGTCTGTAGGTGATGAGTGTGGTGACTGGTGCCTGTGCATCATGCCCAGTTGTTGCCCAGTGCCCAAAATGGAAGTCATTTGGAGTTCGCGATAAGCTGAATCCATCAGGTATGTAATCTAGTTACCTTGTCCAGTCTTCCAGAACTTGAGCTTGTTTGGTGAGTTTGTTAACATGGGAGTGCCGTGTCTGTTCTATTCCCTCCGGCCCTGTTTGATTCCCACTTCAAGCCTGCACCATTTCTGTGCATATTTGCAAAAGTTGGCATTGTGTATGGCACAATGACATGCAGGGCCAGGAACTGTGCGTGTGCACATTGCCATGTGAGCACATATGTGCAGGTATCCCAAAGTTCTGGTGTCACCAAACACTGCCTCACAGAATCAATGGCAGCTTGTAAAGACAACATTTGATGCAACATGAAACTAGATTAGGAAGAAGTGTCAACTGAGAACTGTTCCCATGTCAGAAAAGACCAGGGTGAAAACTGGATCATTTCTGCATTCACTAATAATTTATTGGATCAGCTAATGGAGGTGGCTTGGATCCAGTTTGGCTTGTGCTTCCCAGCAGTGATACTTGAATGTATTGTACTCTCTTATATTAAAAAAAAAGTGCAGTTTGACATTTTTAGACACTTTTTGTCTTGCTCACTTGTTTTTCGTTAATGGACCTGTATCTTGCTGTTACAAATGTCTTTTGTGTGGGCAATATTTTGAAAATCTTAAAACAATTGTGGAGGATGATTGCATTAACTTCTGACAGGTTGGCCATGAGGATGCTGGGCACCCGCTATGGTATTTCAAGAACGAGCTATCAATTCCAGCAAAACTCGGAGTTAAGCTGCCATACTTCTTTCATGCGGGGGAAACTGGTAAGATACGCAATAATTTTTTTTAAAAAATCTATCAAAATGTCTTCCAATTTAATAGGTTACTGTTATACCATGTTTTAGCCATTTTTATATTGAATTGTAGTTTGTACTCAGTTTGTGCCCTTGCAGGTTACTACCCACCATGGGTCTTCACTGTCTGGAAGTTGAACCAGTCATTGTATAGCTTTCTGGCAACGGGAATACCTGTTCTCTGTTATGGACTTTCATCCAGAAAAGCTCACCCACTTGAAATGGGAAGATACGAATGACAAGTGTCTTTGCCATTTAAATATGGATTTTACAGAGAAGTTTCATTTACAATATGAACAAAAAGCCTGGAAAAATTTAGGTCAGGCAGCATCTGTAGAGAGAAACAGAACTAATGTTTCAGATTTAGTGGGGAGGATCTGAGATAACAAGGTGTAGAGCTGGATGAACACAGCAGG
>NC_063349.1:25344671-25352854 GCF_021869965.1 Rhincodon typus | reverse complement strand
GACCCGAAACGTTAACTCTGTTTTCTCCTCCACAGATGCTGCCAGACCTGCTGAGCTTTTACAAGAATGTTGCCAGGGTTGGAGGGTTTGAGCTATAGGGAGAGGCTGAATAGGCTGGGGCTTTTTTCTGTGGACCATTGAAGGCTGAGGGGTGATCTTATTGAAGTTTATATAATCGTGAGAGGCATGGATGGGGTGAATAGTCAAGGTCTTTTCCCAGGCTAGGGTAGTACAAAACTTGAGGGCATAGGTTTAAGGTTAGAGCAAAAAGATTTAAAAGGGACCTGAGGGGCAACTTTTTCATGCAGAGGGTGGTATGTGTATGGAATGAACTGCTAGAGGAAGTGGTGGAGGCTGGTACAATTACACCATTTTAAAAGGCATCTGGACGGGTACATGAATTGGAAGGCTTAAAGTGATATGGGCCAATGCTGGCAAATGGGACTAGATTAATTTAGGATATCTGGTCGGCATGGACGAGTTGGACCGAAGCGTCTGTTTCCTTGCTGTACATCCATATGATTCTAAATAATTTCGTAAATGCACTGCATTACTGATCATTTCAAAATCTCTGAGGATCGTTCCACAGACTCTGCCGATGTGGCTGATGAAACTGAAGCACTTGTAGTGATGGTGAATACTGCAATCAGCCTTCCTGAGTTTCAGGAGGGAAACAAATCAGTCAGGGTTCTGACGCCTGATTGTTATTTAGTGATCCTTTTGCAATTGTGGATCCCTGGTGAACAGGATCACACTGGGTTGTAGAACATCCGCCATCCATCATTTCCCCACTGAATTGAAAGCTACCCTGATATTTAGATGAAATTGGTTTTTAGAAATGGGCAATGTTGTGCTGCCTTTGATGTAAATTATGTATGTTTGGGCCCTGTACCGTTGTAGTGTCAGAGCCAATCTCTGTTCTGTGCTCCATGTCATTATTTACTACTGCCCCTTGCCCATGTTTTACTGGGAGACGTGACAGCCAATTTTTTTCAGTTGATTGTACACAATAAAATAATGATTAAATCCGCTGGTTCAAAGATTACTATTTATAAATAGCAAGAAAGAGACTGCAGCTTGAGTACAGTACATTAATGGCAGAGAGGAATTATCATCAAACATTTGCTTCATAGCTATGCCTCTTTGTATGCAAGCAGTCCTAGCACAGAATTGACGGTGGACTCCAGGGAAAGAGGTACTACCCTTTCCCCCAGCAAGTGGGGTGCCTTTAGGGGTATCAAACTCTGCTCTGCCATATGGGCCTACAGTTTGCAGATGCATGCTGTCGAAGCTAGGGACAAGAGACATGACCCAGAAAGGGGGAGCTGAGAGAGAGATCAGCTTTTAAAGAAAAAAATAAGGTCACTCTCCACTACAAAGCAGGCATTAATTATACATGCTGTAAACCTCAAATCAACTTAGTGGAACCAAAGACCTTTTAAAAAGGAGTGTAATTATTGGATGTAAAGCATCTGTGTGTAGCCCTGAGGTCTATGAAGTGTTGGATCCACATGAACTGAAATTGAACATATTATAATTTAATTTTATAAATCAGGTTTGTTATCTCTTACTGGTCAATCCTTGATGATTCTCAGTATAAATCAGAAGAAAATGTCCATTTCGCCTGCCTCCCTAGGACTCTCTTACTATTTTAAGCCTCACATGACGACAACAACAGGATAAAGCGTATTTATTCCTTCATCTTATATCTGTGAAATTTTGCATTCTGTTTCAGTCAAATGTCAGCATTGAGGTGAAACAATTCTATTTAACTATTTTAAATACATGACTATTAAAAAAATCTTGCCTTTCTAAAATGTAGCTTCATTATTGAATTCTGTGCCTGTTTAACTACCCTGGGCCCGTATTATTAGTTTTTCATTAAGATCGGCATCTTAAGTTGCTCATTGGGACTACTCCTGCCTGCTTGTAATTACATGGCATTAACAGTCCCTGCTTTCCAGATGAGTCTGCATTGTACTTTACTCTTTTATGCAATTGGATAAATGCAGTGGAAGAACTGTGAGCAATGATAAAAACAGACATCTCACATAGATATTTGCATTGCAAATGTGTAGTTACTCCTGTTTTGTTGTTCTCGGAAGCTTGTATATGCATATTCCTAGGATTCGATGTCCTCTTGTTAAAAAAAAGAGAAAGGGGCCCAGGGCATCTTCCATTAACACAAATCTGTCACCCGTTAAAAAGGTTCACGTGATTCAGACAGCAGTGACATAGCTGTCCTACTGGAATCGTGCTGAGGTGGAGGTTAATAAAGAGCACACACAGTTCTAGTACAAACAGAGTAATGTCAACAACAAAAAAAATGAATGGCACTGTCACAGCACCTCGCAGCCTTTAAAAACACTTTGTTAAAGAGGATGGACCTTTTTGTTTCAGCCTGGTTAAACTGCAGTTCAAAATGATCAAAGATCAGATAGTAGCAACATACTGTTCCAACAAGGTTCAGCTAAGTTTTTTCATTAGACAATTTCATGGGCTTGTCAAAATCACTGTGATCAGCAAAAAGAAACTGCAATTCCTTCAGAAATGTCTGGAACAGACACTTTGACACTGTCCCTTACAATGCTATCCTTGATCACCAATGAAGATATCCCATTCAATGTCTTCATCACTGGTGTATGAGCTGACATCGCAAGGGATCAAAGAGCTGTTACAAACACGGAAGGAGGTCATTCAGCCCATCAGCCTTCACTCGTCCAACTGAGCAATTCACCTAGTGTTACTTCATCTTCTACCTGTAACCCTGCATATTCTTTCTTTGCAGATAATAACATACTTTCCTCTGAATGCCTCAATTTCATCTCCTTACTACTGTCTGGTAGTACAAATCATATCTGAACATTGTTCATTCTTGTCTGGCACAAAAGTAAAATGGTAAAGCTGGTCGAGCTATGGCTTACAATGGAGATTAGAGATAGTATTAGATCCAAGGAAAAGGCAGACAAATTGGCCAGATAAAACAACTGACCTGAGGAGTAGGAATAATTTGGAATCCAGCAAAGGAGGGTAAAGGGGTTGATTAAGAAAGGGAAAATAGATTATGACATTAACTTGCAGGGAGCATAATAATTGACTGCAAATGTTTCTATTGGTACATGAAAAGAACAAGATTAATGAAGACAAATATAGCTGCCTTACAAGCAGATGTAGGGGAATGTATAAAGACTGACTGACTATATACATACTTTGGTTCTGACTTCATAAATGACGACGCAAGTAACATGCCAGAAATATTGGGGAATACAGCATTTAGTGAGAGGGAGGAAATGAAGGAAATCAGTATTATTAGGAAAATGGTGTTGGGGAAGCTGTTGAGATTGAAGACTGATAAATCTCCAGGGCCTGATAATCTCCATCCCAGAGTACTTAAGGAAGTGGTCCTAGAAATAATGAATGCATTGGTGGTCATCTTACAAGATTCTTTAGATTCTGGAATGGTTCCTTCAAGTTGACCATAAGATCATAACTTAAAGAAACAGAATTAGACCATTTGGACCATCAAGTCTGCTCAACCATTCAATCATGGCTGATATTCACTGCCTGCCGTTTGGAAAAAGACCCATTTATTTCTACACTTTGTTTCCTGTCTGTCAGACAGTTTTCTTTCCATCTCAATACTCTACCCCCGCTCCCCCCCTCCAATCATGTACTTTAATCTTACACACTTACATGGAACTTTCTCGAAAGTGACAGTGAAGGAACAGTGACATAGTTCCACATAAGGATGGGGTGTAGCTTGGAGGGGAACTGCAGGTGGTGATGTTCCAAGCATCTGCTGCCACTGTCCTTCTATGTGGTAGTGGTCATGGATTTGAAAGGTGCTGCCATATATAGAATAAATTATAACATTGCCAGTTGGGACAAGGAGAGTTGTAAAACGTATCTGTCACACATAGGTCATAAATGGTGGTGAAATAGCTAAGAATTAATTTGATAGAAGACTATGAGTGTGAATAAATGCTTAAGGTACTCAATGGACAGCAGCAATCAACAAAGCCTACAAAATATTGAACTACACAGCTAAACAGGTCAGAGTACTGTAAGTTTGAACTGTACATACTCTTACCATAACACAGTGTGGAGCTGGAGGAACACAGCAGGCCAGGCAGCAACAGAGGAGCAGGAAATTCTGAGGAAGGGTCCCGACCTGAAATGTCAGCTTTCCTGCTCCTCTGATGTTGCCTGGCCTGCTGTGTTCCTCCAGATACACACTGTGTTATCTCAGACTCCAACATCGGCAGTTCTTACATACTCTTACCAGATCTTACCTTGAGGATGCTATCCAGTTCTGGTCATTGAAAAATGAGGAAACTATTCTAGACCTAGAAGCAGCACAAAGGTTCATGAATGGTGTCAGTATGCATAAATTTACAGTGTTTCATGAGAGATACATAAAAATATTTGGAGGGCATTGAGGCACAATCAGTAGTGTGCTCTCTAGGCTAGAAGGTCCTGGTTCAAGTCCCAGCTGCCCCAGAGATGTGTCATAACACTTTGGACAGGTTGATTAAAAATATTAAAACATAATGGGAAATATTTATAATGGTAGATAAATGAAATATTCAGTCCTCGTTTCAGATTAATTCTGTCCTATTTTTGAATTTTATATTATATGTGAAATCCATACAAATAAACACTTCAAAAATGGATACCTGGAAAATAAAACACATATGAACTTGCAGAAAAAAATTTGCATTACAATAAGTGCAAGAATTAATGGGGTCCTGGCCTCTAAAACTAAATTTGTTGACGATGTACACTAGAAGAAGAATATTTCCATGAGACCACATGGCCCGTTGTCTGAGCGTGTTGCTATGAACAGGATTGATTATACAGGCACTGTACTTGGCACATACGTTTTGCTGTTACATATAAGTATAATACTGCAGATTCTGGAGATCTGAAATAAAATCAGAAAATTATGGAGAAATTCAGCCAATCTGACAGTATCTGTGGAGAGAGAAATGGGGCTAATCTTTCAAATCTAATGACTTCTGTTTCAAGCTGAAAAGGCCTGGCAAGTTATGGTTTTTATGCTGTTGGCAAAGGGTGAGGAGGAGTGACTGGAACAGATGGTGAAGGTGCCTAAAGCAAAAGATAAAGAGAGTGCTAGTGGTAGTAAAGGAGACCTCTGGATTACTAAAAACAGAACTGTAAAATTCTCATAAATCTCTCTGTTTCTGGCCTTTCTACTGTTTCTATCTGTTTTCTGTCAAAATGTCTCTTGCTCTGGTCTCTGAATCTTTACCTCTCCGATATCTGACTTGTTGTTTTTCCTACCAAGTTAATGCCAATAAGGCAACAAACAGCCTGAGAATGCTGTTCTGTATGTCAGCCCACAGAAATAGTTTCCCTGAGGATTCACTACAAGCATTTCCGGTAATAATGAACAGCTTAAAATCCAGCTGAGCGGGTGATAACTATATCCAAGTAAAGAATGAGCAGGAGTTAAAAAATATATACTTTTCAGTAGGTATTGGCTTATCATCCCTAGTTCTGATAACCTGCCACATTAACTCTTGTTAACTCATTCATCTATGCTGCCAGATCTGCTGAGAAATTTCAGGATTTTCCATTTTTATTTTAGTTATTGACTTCCCATGATACTGAAAAAAAAATGGGTCATAATAGATGAGCTACCCATTTCACAACTTTCCTGATTTTTAGTTTCATATATTTCTCCAGCTAATGCCCCTTTCACTCTGCTGTACAAAGTCAAAGAAGATGGCCCAAGGGAGGAAGTAGGGTGGGTCAGCATGGCATAATGGAGCGAAGGCAACAAAACAAGAGGCATTGGAGATGGGTGGAGCTGGTCAGGGGAAGGCTGCAGCTTTATCATGGAAACAGGAATAAAAGTAGACCAATCAGAACATTGAGCATGCTCCACCATTCTTCAATATCACAACTGATGTAAATCATCCCCTTATTTCTTTGCTATTCCTGAAACCATGGATTTCTTTCTCATCCAGAAAGCTCACATTGTATTAGTTGAGCATACTAAGAGACAACCTGCATTACCCAATGGGCAGGAGACTTGGAAACATTCACAATTCCCTGGAAGAATGAAGGCCCTGTATATCTCAGTCATGTATTGCCTACCTCTTACTCTAAGAATGTTTCTCTTGACTCTGGAGATTCCAGGCAGGGAAAAAAAGATTCTTCCTGCCTCCATCCTGAAGGGCTTTTTCAGATTTCTATACGCCTGACAAGAATCATCTTTCTGTCTCTGCAGTGCCATGAAGACAGGGCCATACTCCTCACTCCTACCTCATCTGATAGTGCCACCTCCCTGCAATCAGTTTACATATTTTATAATCAATCTGTTCAGCAATATTACACCCCTCTGTAGCGTGTGGGACTTGAACCCAAGCCTCCAGTCTCAGAGGTAGGGACGTTACCACAGTGCCACAAGGGCTCTGAGCAAATATTTTCTCATCATTCCATTCAGAGATGTTATTGCACTCTGCTGGAGCAGGTAGGACTTGAACCCAGGCCTCCTAGCTCAAAGGTGACAACACTACATTGTGCTACAAGAACCGCACAGTTAGGTTTATCCTTCCTGAGACATGGAGATCAAAATTAGCCATAAAAAGTGCTGATGATGTGAATCAATCAATATTCTTTCAATGGAAGACATAATCACATTTTGAAGGGGGAAGATAATCCATCCCTTTCACCTCAGCCAACCATGTCTGCACCTGATGGTACAATGAGACTCCAACATGTATATAAGCATGGAAAGTGAACATATGTTTATAATAGTAGGCAAATTGCATACATTGCATCGATTAAACACACACATGCCACCCACGAGCATTTTTTTCTGTAAGAACTGCAGCAGAGGAAAGAGGGGGCTGTCCACATTTCAAGATGTCACGGCTCCTGCATGCCTCTATAGAAATGCTGGAAATCTGCTTTAGAAACCCAGGTCTAGCAGAACACACAGTAGCTGCCGGATTGGTGATTAGATCTGCAGTTCATCACTGTAACCATAGAGGGAAGAAAAAGGTGGGAGTGGGAGGTGTGACCCCTCTACCCCCCTCCAGATGTCCCTTCTTCCCAAGGAAGATGCCATTGGGCACTCACAGGGTGGAGAAGTATCAGTTAGGTACTGCAGGACTCCATCTCTTCCTGTCACTTCATTGGCACTGGCTTGGTCAAGGCTCCCCATCTGTCAGTGTGGCTGCTTCCTCTTCAAAAGTGGCCAGGATCTGAATATTCAGCACCCTCAGGTCAGTCAACTCCTGCTGTCCTCCCTTTGTGGGCATCTTTCTCCTGCAGACAGACAAAGACAATCATTGTGTATCATCCCAATGGGTGCATGAGGACTTCATCAGCAACTATAGTCATGGCAGACCCCAAATCTTCTCCAGTAAATGATCAACAATTACACAATCCCACCACTGGTGGATTTCTGACAGCATGAGGTGGCTGTCACTAACTTGGTGCAATTATTCTGTCTGCTGCTGAGGCTTACATACAATTGTCCTTTCTGACATCTCTTTGCTCTGGCACAGTGAGACTGAATTTTGCCCTAATGAGTGACTAGGTGGTACAATTTACCCTTGTGGACCACAGAATATCATTCACCCTCTTCCTGCAACAGATCTGGGTTCTGGTGTTGTGCCCATTGGCATTAACTCCCACTGCTACATTGGCCCAGGCTGCCTTGGTATAATGGGAGGGCCTTCGGCTGCATTCCCAGGGGCATGGGACCTGGAGCAGAACCATGAGGAAGGAATCACTGAAACATGGGACCACATTCTGTCTTTTTTGAGCGGTGAAGTGGTTGTTTGGAACAGCGGACAAAGGCAGAGTAACTCTCCTATCTTACAGTGAGTGAAAGTCTGAGTGTCATAGAGTCATAAAGTCATTCAGCACAGAAACAGACCCTTTAGTCCAACCAGTCCATGCCGAACATAATCCCAAACTAAACTAGTCTCACCTGCCTGCTCCTGGCCCATATCTCTCCAAACCTTTTCCTATTCATGTACCTATCCAAATGTCTTTTAAACATTGTAATTCATAGAATCATAGAATCCCTACAGTGTGGAAACAGGCCCTTTGGCCCAACAAGTCCACACCGATCCTCAGAGCATCCCACCCATCCCCATCCCCATCCCCATCCCCATCCCCATCCCCATCCCCATCCCCATCCC
>NC_063349.1:25280925-25344661 GCF_021869965.1 Rhincodon typus | reverse complement strand
CCCATAACCCATAACCCATAACCCATAACCCATAACCCATAACCCATAACCCATAACCCACCCAGCCTGCACATCCCTGAACACTACGGGCAATTTAGCATGGCCAATCCACCTAACCTGCACATATTTGGACTGTGGGAGGAAACTGGAGCACCCGGAGGAAACCCACGCAGACACAGGGAGAATGTGCAAACTCCACACAGACAGTCACCCAAGGCTGGAATTAAACCCGGCTCCCTGGCGCTGTGAGGCAGCAGTGCTAACCACTGTGCCACCGTGCTGCCCCATTTTGTACCTGCATCCATCACTTCATCAGGAAGGTTCATTCCACATGCGAACCACCCTCTGTGCAAAAAATTTGCCTCTCGTGTCTTTTTTAAATCTCTCTCCCCTCACCTTAAAAATGTGACCCCTAGTCTTGAAATCCCTCATCCTAGGGAGAAGACAGCTACCATTAACTCTACCTATACCATTCATTGTTTTATAAATTCTATCAGGTCATCTCTCAACCTCCTATTGCCCTGGTGAGAAAAGTCCCAGCCTGTCCAGCCTTTCTTCATAACTCAAACCTTTCATACCCGGCAACATCCTGGAAAATCTCTTCTGAACCCTCTTCAGCTTGGCAATATCCTTCCCATAACTCATTTAAATATGTCAGGTCCTTCAACCTCAAAACTTGCTGCTCACCCATGCCTTGAGATTTGCCATTCTCCTCATGTAGTGAATGATGTGTTCACATAAGAAAAGCTGACCTCTCCATGAGGAACTTGCACTTGCCTGATGTCAGACTCATAGAAGATTTTGCCCATGGTGGCAGATACTCTCAGTGTCTTAGCAAAGTGGTTCTAGGTAATGAGTGTCATAAGTAATTGTTTGTCTCTTTCTGACTTTACAATGCATTAACTTTCCAGCAAGGACCACACTGGATATCAATAATGAAAAACACCTCAGCTCACTTCAAATGACATTGGTGTGGTCAGCACAGATGAAAGATCATGCATATCATCATAGAATCCCTACATTGTGGAAACAGGCTCTTGGTCCAACAAATCCACACTGACCCTTGGAACATTCCACCATAACCCACACATCCCTGGACACTATGGGCAACTTAGCATGGCCATGCACCTAGCCTGCGCATCTTTGGACTGTGGGAGAAAACCCACACAGACACTGGGAGAATGTGCAAACTCCACACAGATAGTCACCTGAGGTTGGAATCGAACCCAGGTCCCTGGTGCTGTGAGGCAGCAGTGCTAGTCACTGAGCCATATGTACTAGGTCTGTATGATTCAGGGTGCTGCATCCTTGCTAACTCAGTCATCGCTGGGGCACGTCATGTTTACTGTAGCAGTTCAAAAAACAAACTAATGAGTTACATTCATATAGCTCCTACAATATCCCAAGGCATTTCACAGGAATAGTAGCAAACAAAATTTGACACCAAGTTATGGAAAGAGATATTATGACACCAACGGTTGATCAAAAAGGTAGATTTAAGGAGGGTGTTTAATGATAAGGGAGGGATAAAGATGCTTGAAATTTAAAGTTGGAATATCAGGGCTTTGGGCCTTTTCAACTGATGGATATAGATATCAATCATGGAGTGATTAAAATCGAGAATGAAGATGCCAGAGTGAAATCCAAAAATCTTGTAATGCTGTAGAACTAGAGGAGGTTACACAGATAGCTGAGTGGGGAGAGAGGAGGGGGTAATGGTGTTTGAAATAATTGAGGAATTTGAACACAACATGGAGAATTTTAAAATTGAGCACTTGCCAGACCAGATAT
The DNA here is from genome assembly GCF_021869965.1 of Rhincodon typus. Taxonomy (NCBI): domain Eukaryota; kingdom Metazoa; phylum Chordata; class Chondrichthyes; order Orectolobiformes; family Rhincodontidae; genus Rhincodon; species Rhincodon typus. The sequence continues at coordinate 25,342,870 of NC_063349.1, read as the reverse complement.
CTTCAATCATTAGTTCCGAATCAACTTTAATTTCTTCTACAGCATTTGTTAAATGCAATATTTTCAAATAATTTGTTCCCTCTCTGGTATTGTGTGGTGGTTGAAGTGTAAATGTGGCTTTACAGCATAGTTGTCTGTAAACACAATCATGTGAGTAACAGAGATGCAGAACTGTTAATGTGGCTATTAATTGAGACAACAATTTGTTTTATCCTGATAATTATGCCAGATCCTGGTGAGATTGTGTTTTCAAATGGGCAGTGAATCATTTCTGACACTTTTAGTGTTGTATTTAATCAATAGAAATTCCCAAAAGCCTGGGAAAACAAACCTGGGAAAACAAATCCAGGAGCAGTACCAAGATGCATTATAATTTTCATTGTATAACACTAGCTACAACAGAAGACTTGTTGCTACAAGCTGTATTGCACTAAACTAAAACTGAAAGAATTGCGGATGCTGTAAATCAGAGACAAAAGTAGAAATTGCTGAAGAAGCTCAGCAGGTCTGGCAGCATCTGTGGAGAGAAATCAGAGTTAATGTTTCGGGTTGAATGACCCTTCCTCACTTGACCCGAAAGGTAACTCTGATTTCTCACCACAGATGCTGCTCGACCTGCCGAGCTTTTCCAGCAATTTCTGTTTTTGTTTCTGTGTTGCACTAATACGTAAATAGGATGAAAATCTCTGCAGAAAAGTTGTGACCATGGGTATTTTTGACATTCCAATATTTTTAATACTACGTTTTAAATTGTTGTGCTTTTCCTCCAAAAATTCTGAATATGTTTCTGAGTTTGTTAAGAACTGTTAAAAATTAAACTCCACTACTAGTTTGGTGGATAAGTGCAATATGCAATGTGATACTGAATATGCGGTCCATGAAGATCTCAGCTCTGACCCTTGCTTTAAGTGCATGGTAACATTAACAAGAACAGGCCATTGTTGAAGAATAGTTTTGACCAACCGTACTGTGAGTATAGACAATAAAGCTCTGTCTAAGGTCATTGCCAACCGGGTCAGGTCTACTCTGGAGTCTGTGATTCACCCTGACCAGACCTGTGCTGTGCCAGGCAGGAACTTCTGTAAGAGCCTCACACTGCTCGGGGATAGGATTGCCTAAGTGTAGGACAGGTGGGTGGATACCTACCTCATTCGGATACTAGGTCCAGAGGTCCATCAGGAAGGAAACGTGTTTGAGACAGATGATTATCCCAGGCATTGGAGGCATGCAGGTCGAAGTGTCCCTGTACATCCCAAAGTTGCTGTTTTCTGCTCGGATCCACTGTTGGTGCACAGCTTCATCAGCTTCTGCGACCAATTCAAACTGGCCTCAGGCGCCATCATAAGTTGAGACCTGTTCTTTGGGAGCTAGGCTGACCGATCCTTTATCCCTTCACTTTCAGGACAGATTAGCGGAGAGTGCTGAAAGGAGTGGTTTGGAGCGGTTAGGGTCTGGGCTGAGAGCTGGGAGAAGCCTGTTGCTAAGGTGAGGCAGAAATTATGTATGTAAAAGTGATGTTTCCTCTCATTGCGGATAAAGACCTGACTACTGACTATCAAGTGAAACGTCCCCTCAGTGTTTCTATACATGGCCCATTCCCTGGGCCTGCACTGCACCAGTCACTTGAGGCATCTTCTGTTTTATCTGGAGGTCAAAGATAGTCAGTGTTCACAGGCCCACAATGTAAAAAACCCTGGATAGAGAGAGGAAGAACATATCCAACATCATCCTCATCCTGCTGACCATCTTTGTACACAAACACTAAATGTTACGACATGCTGAGGTTTGACCTGTCCCCGGGGGGTGTGAAGGATGGGTCTAGTCACATTGCTGCAGAATACTGTTCTGTTTCAATAGTCCCTCATGGAAATGTTTGTACAGAAAACCACCTTTAACCACAAGACCATCAGGCAGCAGTGAGCACATGAGGTTATCAAGGCCTGTGAGGAAAAGAGATGGTTGATTCTGGCAGGTGGTTCTCTGAGCAGACTGTTAAAGCAATTTGATTGAATGCCTCATAGCTAAAACTTTCACACTTGCACCAAGGTTTAGCTGGTGCTGAGAAGGGCATATCAGATTTGCTGCTCCACTGTACACTGCCTTCAAAATGGCTGCGGGGGTGAAGACACCCTCACGCATCTCCTTCTGGAATGTGTCTTTACAAAGAATGTCTGAAGAGAGATATAGTGATTTTTGCTGAGGTTCACCCTGGGCGGTTCCATGACTCAGCACTTTGTGCTCTATGGGCTGTTTCCTGGAATGCACAGAGACAAATACCAACTGTGCCTGGAGGACCATTAACTCAGTGAAAAATGTTCTTTGGTCTGACTGAAAACTTCCAATGCAAAGAGTTATCCTAAACCTAATTTTGCAAACTGGCACATCCCAAGGTCCAAGACAACATACTGAGGGATGTACTTAAGCTTAGAGACAGCTGCTGCTGAGGTACTACAGGGAAAGGTGACTATCTGAAACCTTTCAGCCATAATATGTAGGGGCTGTAGAGCTCTTTGGGCTGTTTTCTTTTCAAAGAATATGCATTCTGAATGAAGAGTATTGAAATTCTGTTGAGGCATCTCAGAGTGGAAAATTGCTTATCAGAATTTTTTTATTACTATAGCATTATGTGTAATTTCGGATTTGAATTGCTTTTGTCTTTATACTGTATACTTAATGTGAAATGTATTTTGTAAATATTAGGACAATAGTATTGAATGGAAAATGCTGTATGGGGACAAGTTGAATTTTAATGCAAATTCTGTAGTATTCATGTTGACATGGATTGTAATATAATTCTTTTTTACGAATATTATAAATAAACAATAATTTGGGAAAAAAAGTTATTGAAATAGCATGAGGAAAAGACCCTTCAACTACTGTACATCCAGCAGCTGGAAACTGACAAATCCTTCATACTGTACATTTGAAATGTAATGAGTATGGTAAATCTTAGTTGTAATTGTAACTGTACCGTGCAACATACAGTACTGAAAAAAATTCCATGGAAGGGTCACCAGATCTGAAACATTAACTCTGATATTTTCTTTACAGATGCTGCCAGACCTGCTGAGCTTTTCCAGCAATTTCTGTTTTTGTTTCTGAAAAAAATTGATTGTTTGTACATTATGCAGTTCAATCAACTTTAAATTGTCACATAATACATTTTTAAAAGTTTTATGAAGAAAGTATAATTTTGGGTTAAAGTAATCTTAAGCACAGAGTGTAGGTTTGACATTCATGTACTGGGGAGGACAAAGCAAGCATAATGACTTCTCCAGATTTCTAACTAGTGACTCAGAGAAATAGAGATTTACAACATGAAAACTGACCTTTCAGTCTAACTCGTCTATGCTGACCAGATATCTTAAATTAATCAAGTCCCATTTGCCAGCATTTGGCCCATACCCACTCTAAACCCTTCCTATTCATGTACCCATCCAGTTGCATTTTAAATGTTGTAATTGGGCCAGCGCCCACTCTTCCTCTGGCAGCTCATTCCATACACACACCACCCTCTGCATGAAAAAGTGACCCCTTAGGTCCCTTTTAAATCTCTTTGCTCTCACCTTAAACCTATGCCTTCTAGTTTTGGACTTCCCTAACCTGGGAAAAAGACCTTGGCTATTCACCCTAGGCATGACCCTCATGATTTTATAAACCTCTATAAGGTCACCCTTCAACCTCTGAAGCTCCAGGGAAAATAACCCCAGTCTCTCCCTATAGTTTGAACCCTCCAACCCTGGCAACATTCCTGTAAATCTTTTCTGCACCTTTTCAAGTTTAACAACATCTTTCCTATTTTAGGGAGACCAGAACTGAATGCAGTATTCCAGAAGTGGCCTCTTCAATGTCCTGTACAGCCGCAAGATGACATCCCAACTCCTTTGCTCAATGCATTGACCAATGAAGGCAATGCACCAAATGTCTTCTTCACTATCCTGTCTACCTGCGACTCCACCTTCAAAGAACTATGAACCTGCAACCCAAGGCCTCTTCTAAAATGAAAAAAAAGGTGAGAGTAAATGTATATAGTGACTTACATGATCTCAGAATGCCCCAACTTATTTTACAGCCAATGAAACACTTTAGAAGTGTAGTCACTGTTACAATATGTACGTCTGCTGAAATGTGTGTGTGTGTCATGTAATGGGACCATTATGCTCATTTGTTATATTGGTCTGTTGGCATCAGAACTTTGATTTATGTATGAATAATAAACTCTGATGACATTACTGGCAAGTTGTGGAGGGGGAGCTGCAGTCATTACTTTCAAGAAAGAAGGAAATGGAAATGTGAAGTGATGGGGAAGGCAGAGAACAAAGCAGTAACAATTGCAAAGCATCCTGAATTCAATAATGTAAATAAGAAGATCACATAGGAGGCTCGGTGAGAGAGATAAAGAGAAAGAGAAAAAGACAGAGAGAGACAATGGAATGAAAGAGCACTTTTAAGAATCCCACGGGTAGTAGTGAACTGGTTGTAAATCATGTGCAATGGAGAAAGTGGAAGCAATTGAATTTTATACATTTTCATAAATTTTAACTCAATTTATACAATAATTTCTTTATAACCTTTAATTAGGTTTGTTTGCTCTGAAATAAAATGTTTTGGCATTTCATGTTGAAAATGAAATTTAAGGCTGGGAGGTTGAAAACATCTGAGATCATTTTGGCCAAAAGGTGAATGCAGACATTTCAATGAGTGTAGCTAGTCAAATGTCAAAACTGCATAAACTCTGAGAACCTGTGCTTTAAGAGAAGACTAGAAAGCATTTAGAAAAGCATGAGTTAATCAAGAACAGTCAGCACAAATTGATTAAAGGCAAATTACATCTGAAACATTTTATAGATCTTGTTGAAGCAGGGAAGGAATGAATAGTTAACGGGAATGGAATTACATCCTGAAGGCAGATGTTCAGAAAGCCCATAACATTTGTTTGTGCCATGCTGGTAGTTTTGGCACAATGCCAGTTGTGAAGAGTGGAGTGATGTGACTGAGGATGTAAGTGTGGACATTATACACAATGGCAGAAGTACAAAGTGACATCACTTAGCACCTAATACTGCAAACTAACAGACGGATTTGGGAGCTCTCGTCCATGAATCACAAAAAGCTAGTATCCAAGTTTCACTTGTAACGGGGAAGGCAAGTGGCATGTTAGCCTTTACTTCAAAGGGAATGGGGCACAAACCATGGAGCTTTTGCTAAAATTATGCAAGGCACAAGTTAGACCACAGATGGGATACTATGAACAGTTTTGGGCCCCCTATCGGTGTAAATTTATGTTGACACTGGGGGCAGTCCAGAGGAGGTTTACTAGGCTGATACCAGATGTGCAGGGACAGTCTTTTGAGGAGAAGTTGAGGAGGTTGAGCCTGCACTCATTGAAATTTAGAAGAATGAGAGATGACCTTATTGAAACATACAAGATTGTTAGAAGTCTTGACATGGTAGATGCAGAAAGGTTGTTTCCCCTTGTGGGAGTGTCTAGGAACACAGGGCATCAGCTCAGAATAAGGGGTCATACATTTAACACAGAGATCAGGAGGAATTTCTTCTCTCAAAGGATTGTGAATCTGTGGATTCTTTACCACAGAGGGCAGTTGAGGCTACGTCATCAAATATATTCAAGGCTCAGATAAACAGAATTTTAATCTGTAAAGGAATCAATGGTTATGGGGAAAAAGACGGAAAAGTGGAGTTGAGGATTATCAGATCAGCATGATCTCATTGAATGCAGAACAGACCTGATGGGCTGAATAGCCTATTTCGGCTCCCTTGGAAGGAGGGCAAGGTGCCCATCTTGTCTCATCATTGCTGAATTTTATCCATGGCTATAGCAATCGTGTGTAGATCTGAGCATAGATCCAGCAGCCACTATGTATTCTGCTGGTTTTCTAAGATGCCTACTATATTTTCCATGGAGTATTTTCCATTGCAGTCTGGAACCATCACAAGGGGCAGAACTCAGACTCCTCCAATTTTCACTCTAGTCTAGTAAGGGCCTTTGTCAGCTCTGCCTCTATGAATCCCTTGTCTGCCTCTATGAATCCACCATGTTTCTTATGACCAAGTACAGAGGCTCCTCATCGATATGGGGCTGAGCAGGTACCTAGTCCCCAGCACTCCTCAGATTGTCAGAGATATTTGTCTGCACACTGTGGACCCACAAATGTGATGTGCTACCCAGATTGCGCCCCCAACCTAAACTAGATTGTGTACCCAGTGAGGTGACTACGTCTGTGCAGGTGGAGGGGACAGTTGAATGTTGTTCATGTGCCTCCTCCAAGGAGCTGGAAAAATCATCCTGAAGGTTGGTGCTTGTGGCGTTGGAGGCTGCCAGTGATCTGGGGTGGAGACTGCATTTGATCCAGGTAGTCTTGTGATTCACAATGAAAGATTCCACTCCAAGATACAAATGACACTTTTAAACACTGACAACTTTAAATGGAAACATCACAACAAACATGGAACAGTGAAACACCAATCAGAGCTTCCAAAAGGATCATTCTAAATAGATGAGCTGAAATGGGCCGTATGACTTCCATCAATCAGTTGTAATTATTTTATAATCTTTCAACAATAAATAGGATTTCAACACTAAACTTTCAATTGTTCTGAATGATATTTCCAATTCACACTAAACTACAGACAGCTTTGTATTCTACATCTTACAGGTTCAGAGAAATAGACTTCAGCTAAGTACCTGATCAGACAACGTCACGTGTAAGAAATATGTGCAAAATGATGTAATGCATCGTGTGCTGTATATTATTCGGCAGTGTGCCAAACACCATTTAATTAGTGTGTCTGGGGCTGCCTAATGCACTTGTCTAAAACAGGTATTAGGCCCGAAACGTCAGCCTCTCTGCTCCTATGATGCTGCTTGGCCTGCTGTGTTCATCCAGCCCTGCACCTTGTTGTCAGGTATTAGGCCCACTGCCTATGTCAGGGCCTAATCCTTGTTTCAACCTCTTTGACCAAATTGGATCATGACCTTGTGCAGAGGGACTGCTGGTTGGAAGCTGTACAAAATTTGGGTACACTTCAATTTCTTGGTCTTAATTTCTTCAGTCCGGTTTCAGTTCAGATGTCAAGTATAGAATGGTAATGTTATTCCTCTGCATGCTGCCTATGTCCCAGAAATACCATAAATTGAACATTTTTCAGGCTGGATATTGTTTTGTTGTTAAAGACACCCACCCAACCCTGTTGCTACATGTAGAACCAGTGGAAACCCCGGGGTTGTTGACTTGCTCGCCAAGCTGGCTTGTTTTCATTCAGTCATTTTGTACCATGTTAGGTGACATCATCAGTGGAGCCTCCGATGAATTGATGTTATTCTACTCCACTTGGAATTTATACTGTCTGGTCCGTTATGGTGAGTAGTTTCATTTCCGGTTTTGTTCTGTATGGGTTTGTATATGTTTGTATATGGGGTCCATATACCGGAAATGACACTACTCACCATAACGGACCAAACAGTATAAATTCCAAGCAGAGTAGAATAACATCGCTTCATCGGAGGCTCCACTGATGATGTCACCTAGCATGGTGATGAAAAGTCTGAACTAAAACAAGCCAGCTCAGTGAGCAATTCAACAACCTTACCCACAACCCGAGCTACAGATCTTTGCTAAAACCTTAAATGGAAACCCCTCATCACTTTCAGGGTAAAGGCATGACATGCACTTTTACTGGCTAGTGCCAAGCCTCCCATGTGATGAAGAACCCCAGAGGGCAGAAATATGATCCCAGTGAGCTACCTGTCAGTCAGAAACAGTCAGCTTTCCATTGCAGGTAGAGCCTGGAATAATCTGAATAACAGATGTACCTGAGGGGCTTGAACAGTCAATGTTGTTTCTGAGACAAAGTTCTTAGGGTTTGTTTCTTTGTTCTTTTATTTTAATCTTGTGATGTAGTATTCACATTTTGATATTTTTATGGTAATAGGCAAGTCCATACAGACTACATAAAAAGATCTGTACATATAAAAGCAGACTCGCTGCACAATACTGTACGATGCTCACATATATTCCCTCTGTAATCCACACTCATTGAGGCTAACTAGCTGTGGCACTCCTTACGGTTTCTGATTGAAAGCAGCAAACACCATTACCCAGTAATTGAAGCCAGAACCATTCTGGTTTCTAGTAAAGGCTTTTGATACACAATCTATGCGAATTTACACACTGCAGTAACACTACGCTACCTTGTGGTCATTATGTGAAATACAGCAGAGAATCAGAGCTGTTGGTGTGTTGTGAATGTAACAGTTAACAACATTTGTCAAGTAAACAGAATGAAATAATATGCAAGGTGCAAGATTCTTTTGCTTCTTCTCAATGACTACTTCCAACTGCCTGATCCATGCAAAATAATAACAAGCAACTAATGGCATTATATTACACTGTCAATTACATTTACAGAAACACATTACCAGCCTTGCACACAGTGAGTTTTGATGCCTGATGTTTTGTAAAATTAAAGTAATGGAGTTGTATCCATTAGTGACCTCAGAATACGTGAAAGAAAAGTAGCCTATTATGATTAGAAGTAAGGCTGTGATGTGAGCACAAGTGTAAAGTACAGAAGTATCCAAAGTGGTTATTTCAATCAGTCTCTTGTATCATACAAGCCCAGCTTATATTTTTGTTCTTTGCATGTTATCTGAATAGTATGATCATTCTTTCCTTTGATTTAACATGAAGAAATTGCTTTTGGATCTCTTCCAAACTCAGTAAGTGAGTAGCCAAGCAATACAACCATGGTTCTGAAAAAGAATCACTCAACCCAAAATGTTAACTTTGCTTTCTCTGAGATACTGTCAGACCTGCTGTGATTCTCCAGCTATTTCTGTTTTGTTTCTGAATACAACCACGGTCTCAGTTTCAGTCTTCATTCATTTACAGATGGTGTCATTGCCTCTGCATTAGGAAGGCACATAACAGAAGGAGTTGACCCTTCTTGCTCGCTATTCAGTGATCTGCTACTGGAATCACCCATATGCAGTTGTCAGATGAGGATAGGACCATGTCCAAAGATGATACACCTACAGTAGAATAAGCCAAAACCAAAGTTAAGATTGAATCATGGCCTTATGAGACCTAGTGCCAGTAGTTTTAATTTTAGTCCCAGTATTATCACAACATACATATGCACGAACATTCGAAGGAGGAGCAGGAGTAGGCCACCAGGTATTTGACATTTGCTAAGTTAATGGCTGATTTGTCCACTCTACATTCATGCCTACCAATGATAACCTTCTAGCCAAGAATATCAAGAATCTTTCCATCTCTGCCTTAAAAATGTTAAAGGGACCTCTTAACACTGAGGAATAGAGATCCAAAATCTCACGATCTTCAAGGAGAAAACAATTATCCTTATCACGGAGATAGCAAGAACTGCAGATGCTGGAGTCAGAGATAACAAAGTGTGGAGCTGGAGGAACGCAGCAGGCCAGGCAACATCAGAGGAACAGGAAAGCTGACGTTTTGTGTTGGGACCCTTCTGAAATCTGAAGAAGGTTCCTGACCGGAAATGTCAGCTTTCCCGTTTCTCTGATGCTGCCTGGCCTGCTGTGTTCCTCCAGCTCCACACTTTGTTATCTCAATTATCCTTATCACTTGTCTTAAATGGGTAACCCTTTGTCTTGAAACAGTGATTCCTAGTTCTAGATTCTGCTATATGAGAAAATATCATTCCACATTCAATCTGTCAAGACGCCTCAAGTTGTTGGGATCTTGGATGTTGGGAAGATGCTTCCATTGGTAGGAGAGACTTCGGCCCGATGGCACAGCCTTAGAGCAAAGGGAGGACCTTTTAGAACGGAGATAAGGAGAAACTTCTTCAGCCAGAGAGTGGTGAATCTATGGAATTCACTGCCACAGAAGACTGTGGAGGCCAGGTCATTAAGTACATTTAAGACTAAGATAGATAGGTTCTTGATTATCAAGGGGATCAAGGGTTACGGGGAGAAAGCTGGAAAATGGGGTTGAGGAACTTATCAGCCATGATTGAAAGGCGGAGCAGACTCGATGGGCCGAATGGCCTAATTTCTGCTCCTATGTCTTATGGTCTTATAACCAGCCCTTTAAAGATGGCCCAGGAGCTCAAGAACATTTTATCAGTGATGGATAAATTGATAGAATGGGCGCCAACCTGGTGACCAATTAGGGGAACTTCCAGCCTCTCCTAACATTTGTCTGCAATGGAAGAAACTACTCAATGAAATCTGGTGTCCTCCTAGTTGGGGGCCTTATTTTCTATCATCTTCATGGCCCAAAGTAAGCTCTGGGCACCAATGGCTGTCCTATATGGCAATAGTTCTTGTGACACCTCATGATGTCACTCTGCTGCTTCTGATGATATTGTAAACAGCAATGCATGCAAATTGCTGTTGCTCATAAACTATCCTGCATTGAATCCTGTTTATCTCTCACACCTGTACTTGTTCAGCTATATTGTCTCTTGGTCTCCCTATCCTAAAAATAATTCTCATTTTTTAATCTCTCTATGGGTTCCACTATCTTTTTCAGTCTAATGTACTGCAACCACCTCCATCACACCATCAAATTTATCTGTTCCTCTGTTTTCAACCTGTTTAGCCCGTCCCCTTCACCTTATTGTTGGTGGATGAATAGGTTCCACATTGTTGTATTCCCTCCCTAAACCCCTCTTTGACTTCCTATACTCCTTTAAGGTCCTGTTTAACAGCCATCACTTCTTATTAGGTCAAGCTGAGATATTTAAGCTCTTCAGTGTATAAAGAAGATGACAGAGAGCTAATATTAAGGGACCCAGCAATGATAACTGGAAATTTTACTCCTGCTCCCTCGCTAGCTGCCACAGAGCAATACTGCAGCACATAGATGAGTCCTGGAAGTTCAAATTAACCAGAACATCCAACATCAAAGTCAAAAGTATGGCATTCACATTGGGCAACTGGTGCCCCACAAAACTGTGTATGTACCTGCACGTTGCCTCTTTTCACCTGATTCTTTCCTCTGGTTAGAAATTGGGCTCAAGCATAAGCTGTTTTCCTTTGCCTATTGAGAAATCAGTGCTGAAAATTTGTATTTTTGGACGTGGCACATGCTTTGCTGGTCTCCAAGACTGTTTGATCATTTAAGAGCTGAAGGTGTGTAATAGTCTGTTTTTGTTAACCAAATATTATTCAGAAACATTAACTATCAATTAATAAAGAAAACCATCAGGAGGTGCGCACACAAAAATCATGGCATTACTAGTTAACTAATGGTGACATTGGAATTGACCAACCATATTATTACCCCTTGCTGGGAAAGCATGCTGGAAATTGAGCCCCACTATTCCCAGAGTTATCATAAAAGGTAAAAGTTTTATCAAAATACACAGAATTCCCCAATTTACCTGACTTTCAGACCAAGGTTGATAGAAAGCCAGCTTACTGTACTTAACAAAAATTGCTGTTTATTATAAATAAGTAGATTTTTACTGCAGGTAAACAATTATGAACCACTGGCATACAAGTCTACTAGTTAAAAGTCTAATCCTCTTATGAAGTCCTCCTGTCCACATATACAGACAGAAACAGACTGGAAAAAAATGGCTGTTATTGGAGGAGGGAAAGACTAGGAAATAGTTCAGTAGTTCCTCTTCATAAGGTTTGCTGAGATAATTTTTGTACTGATCAGAATACTGCATCTTCCTTCTCCAGATGCTTTCACTTATTTGCAGGAGGCACAGGGTGACTGGTTCACACTTATAAAGGTCTCTGACTTATTAATTGAAAGTAACTGCTACTAACAGCAACTGATAAAGAAAAAAAAACTTGTTTTCTTCAGACTTATAGTGTTTTTTTTTAAACTGCAGAGAACTCAGACAGTTCCTGGGCTAATGGTGAACTGATGAGTTGTCACCATCTTGCTCATAGAGCCAAGTGATTCAACTTTAGCTGTTCTGCTTCCTAGGTGCCAACAACCACACAGTTGTTGGCAGGCAGAAGGCCTTTATCATCAACAACAGTAGCACACAGACCAATTGGCTACTTGTTGCTGGCTGGAACTCCATTTGTGAGCACCCTTAGCTTACAATAGAATCCCAACAGTATGGAAACAAGCCACTCAGCCCATTGAGTCCACGCTGACCCTCTGAAGAACATCCCACCCTGACTCACCCCCTACCCTATCCCTCTAACCTTGCATTTCCCTTGGCTAATCCACCTAGCCTGCACTTCACTGGACACTCTAGGCAATTTAGCATGGCCAATCCACCTAACCTGCACATTTTAGGATTGTAGGAGGAAAGTGGAGCAGCCAGAGAAAACCCATGGAGACACAGGGAGGATGTGTAAACTCCGCACAGACAGTTTCCCAAGGATGGAATGAAACCTGCGTCCCTGTCACTGTGAGGCAGCAGTGCTAACCACTGAGCCATTGTGCTGTCTGGGGTAGCTCAGCAGTTAGCACTGCTGCCTCAAACACCAGGAATCTGGGTTCACTTCCACTGTCACGCTTCAGCTTGTCCACAAACCATCTATGACAGGTTGTGCCAGCATCTATGTAAACAGTACTCACAATGAGTGTCAGGTAACTTGCTTTCAAATTGTGCAGCAATCCTTTTCTTCCCCACTTCAATTCATGCTTTCAAAATGTGCAGCAATCCTTTTCTTACCCATTTCAGTTCATGCTTTCAAAATGTGCAGCAATCTTTTTCTTCCCCATTTCAGCTCACAATCAAAAAGTACAGAAAAATAAAAAGACATAGTTTTTACAATGTAATTACCCATTCTGATGTTGTGGAATCCCTTTTGTTAATTTAGTTTCACCTTTTCTCACAGTTGATATTACCTTCAGCCTAACTCTTCCCCTAATTCCTACCAAAATTGTGTTTTTTGAACAATGATTTTCTTTAAAATCCCAGTTGTATTTATTTTTTGTTGCATTTGCAATTGTATTGAGCTGACGTGGGGGCTGTTCTAATTCATTTTGTGATTGCAATTCATCTTCTCCCTTTACAGGCCTTAGACTCTGTTTAGTATTTTTGAAATGTGTGCTAAATGCTTACTTGCTCACATTTTGTCCAACATAAATCAGCTAAAATTGTAAAAGATTCTGTAAATGTTTCTGGTTGCAGAACCTCCTACCTGGTTTAAATATCCAGTCATACTGGTAGCAAGTGTTTCCAGCCGTATTCAGCCTATTTCAAAGTTATTGTGCTGGAGAAACAGTAGGAGACACTGTGCTACAAATAGGAAATGGAAGACTTTCTTTGACACCTGTTCCAACAAGTGTTTGCCTCATGTTTTAAGTATAGAGTATAAATCTGGGGTCTGGGTAGTGGGAAGAAGAGGAGGAGAAGTCTCTGTGGGGGTCCCCTGAAAATTTCAATACTGAATATTTGTTCCAGGAGCAATAACTCAGAGTGGACCAAACATGAGCAAAGCTAATCAACCGATAAGAGAAATGGTTTTAAGGAGCAGGGAGAGTAAGAAATGCTGTGGAAGTGGAGAGAATGCTTGTTAGTCATCTCCATAATCCTTGCACATGAGAGTCATTTGGAGGTCTAATCAAGCTAACAAACATTACAGAATAGTTGCAAACATTTGCATTTGCAAAGGGATCAGCTGAAAGCAGTGGTCCATATTGGAACCAACAATGTGTGGGTGGACAGAATGCAAGTCCTGAATAGAAAGAGCCACATGAGCCATGAAAGTGCATGGCTTAATAAATGGCATTCCAAGAAAGGCTTCGGATTCACTGGGCTTTGGGACCTGTGAAATCAAAGTGGGAGGTTAAAGTAAATGGCTTCCCCACACTTTACTAGCAAAAGAAATTAATATCAGGAATCTATCCAGAATTATTGTGTAAGAGACTGGAAATTGGACAATAGTGCAGAAATACAGTGGATATGAATGCAGCATGTTTAGGATCACAGAATCCCTCTGTTATGAAGCAGGCCATTCAACTCATCAAATCCACACCAGCCCCACACAGATCATCCCACCCAATCCCTATATCCCTCCAATTCCCATGGCCAATCTACCTAGCCTGTACACCCCTGGACAGTATGGGTAATTTGGCATGGCCTATCCATCTAAGCTGCACATCTTTGGACTGTGGGAGGAAGCTAGAGCAAACCCACACTGACACGTGGAGAATGTGTAAACTCCACATAGACATAGACAGTCTCTTGAGGTTGGAATTGAACCCAGGTCCCTGGCACTGTGAGGCAGCAGTGCTAACCACTGTGCCACCCTAAACATTGCTGCCCCAAAGGATTGCAAATATTCACGAGGGGCAGAGGAATAGAAAGTGTCCATATCAGCACTGACTACAGACAATGGGCTGAACCTGAGTTTATTTGGCTAAGTGGCAGTGCATTTTGAAGGGTTTTTGCTGCAAGGCCCAGCATATATTCTCACCATGTCTTACCAAGCTCACTTTATTAATGACCTCTCCCACATTTATGGTGCCCCTCTCCTCTGATTCTATCCGCATCTTCCCACAGGCAGCTCCTGGAACAACTCACCATCAAAAGACCAGTATCCTTTGTGCCTGTGCCTAAGTTAAAAAGTTGATGTGCATCTGGACACTAGCAACATAATGGCAGAGCTGCCACAGAGCCACACTGCTCACAGCACGTAGGCTAACACTCCCCCGCACATACAACCCCATTCTCTCACCGTAGTAGCTGTTTAACAATCACATCACACAGTTTAGCTACATCCTGTGTAAACTATGCCCCTCTAAATTACTGCTACTCTGTCTCCAATGCCCACTAGACACCCACATCTTATGGAGGTATCGTTCTGGCTGAGTGACCACCATATCACATCCAGAAGGGAGTGTCTCCTGTGCTTCAAACCCCTTCCCATCCCAGACTCAATCAATCTTTCTATATTTCATTACATTAGGTAGATTCCATCTTTATATTAATCTGACACATGATGAAGTGATGTTCCCTTCCTCCCACAGCAGCCTTGGAAGTTCCACAAGTGACAGGATGCTTTTGGCCAGCACTCACCTCCTTTTAAGTCATTGTCACTAATGGGAGATGGCAGATTTGCCAGCATCAATAGCCTGATGCAAATCAACTTTAACCTCCATTTGAAATCTCAGCTTGCTTAACCTGCATGCATTGCAAATGGATGAAAAATTATTGCAAATGAAATGTAGTTCAAGTTTACAGATATATGCTTTATGTATTTGCTCCTCTACTGTTCTCACATCCAGCAGACACAGATCCCACGCTTTTGCCTATCAAAGTACCCAATCTGGGTGTTATCCTGGCCACTTTCCATTTAGAGAACGGCAAGTACTGACAGGGCTTATGGTGAATACATTCAGCACTGGGCTCTGCCTAGTTGCTAAGTACCGCCATCCAGAACTTCCATGTTGCATTTTATCTCAGTCTATAACCCCTACAGCTCATTTTCATGAATCTCACCATATGGTGACCAACCACATTGAACTTTGCTTTCAGTAACCTTCTTGCGCACCCCCCATTTCCCAAACGTAATATCCCGCCTCAATAATGCCCACCTGGTCCTCTACACTCCCCTTGTGGAGACCATGGTGACCATGGTGATGGTCACTGCCAATAACATTCCCCCAACCTGTTTCCTACCATTGCCATTCACTTACCTCCTGTACA
Source organism: Rhincodon typus (assembly GCF_021869965.1). Classification (NCBI taxonomy): domain Eukaryota; kingdom Metazoa; phylum Chordata; class Chondrichthyes; order Orectolobiformes; family Rhincodontidae; genus Rhincodon; species Rhincodon typus. Next base: position 25,327,234 of record NC_063349.1, on the reverse strand, counting down.
CCTTGTGTTTTTCCCATCTCCGTCCTTGCCCCCTCCTCTGCTCATGCCTCTGTTTGCCCCAGACTCTGTACAGACTATGCCCATGATTGATAATACTGGGAGCTCCCAACCGACAGCAGAGTCCCATTGTCTGGACTGAAGATAAGGCCCCACCCACTCTCCAACATGGCCATTTGGTTGAATAAATGTGCAGCGTGTTTGCCACACAAGTAGCAGGCAGATGCTGTGGGTGTAAGATTGCCTCCCTGGTGTGACGGACATCAAGGTGTAACTGCAACCCCCCACCCCCCACACCTCAAACCTCTGACTCTCCCCTCAAAGAGATCCCAGCTGACATGTAGCTTGCCTGAATCTCTGTGCACAGGAACACATCAGTACAGCAGTCTATCATCTTTGGCTCCAGCTGAAGCACCAACATGCTGACAGTGCAACAAGAGAAGGATTATGTGAGCGTACAGGTGGGCACCGAGTGAGTGAGAGCTGAGAGAGCAAGCAAGCAGCCCTGAGATACAGCCTGGCCCAGTCTGTGAGCTGGCTGCCTGTTTATGTGTCCAAATTGCCCTTGGACCAGCCTTTCACTGCTGGATGCTGGTGCACCATGCAGGTCTGTGCTTCCTAGGTGCCCTGTAAGTGGAAACGGAGAAGTGCTATGAGAATACTGAGAGGTTGGCAAATGTTGGATGCGGATGTCTGTGGACAGAGGGTGTGTGTAGCTGGTTGCCCATGCATTGTGACCTGAGGTGGGCTGTTTGGTGCTGATCAACATGGAGGCTCCTTGCAGTCACCCGACACCCATTCGGACTTCCATGTCAAGTATAGGAGTTGGGAGGTCATGTTGTGGCTGTACAGGACATTGGTTAGGCCACTTTTGGAATACTGTGTTCATTTCTGGTCTCCCTGCTATGGGAAGGATGTGAAGCTAAAAACAGTTCAGAAAAGATTTACGAGGATGTTGCCAGGGTTGGAGAGTTTGAGGTGCAGGGAGAGGCTGAATAGGCTGAGGCTGTTAGTGCATTGGAGGCTGAGGGGTGACCTTATAGAGGCTTATAAAATTACGAAGGGCTCGGAAAGGATGGATAGCCAAAGTCTTTTCCCCAGGGTAGCAGAGTCCAAAACTAGAGGACATAGGTTTAAGGTGAGAGGGAAAAGATTTAAAAGGGACCTAAGGGGTAACTTTTTCACACAGAGGGTGGTGACTGTATGGAATGAGCTGCCAGACGAAGTGATGGAGGCTGGTACAGTTACAACATCTAAAAGGCATCTGGATGGTTTATGAATAGGAAGGGTTTAAAGGGATATGGGCCAAATGCTGGCAAATGGAACTAGATTAATTTAGGAAATCTGGTCAGCATGGATGAGTTTGACTGAAGGCTCTGTTTCCGTGCTTGTACAACACTACAACTCTGTGATTATTATTCTTAATGTCAAGCTTATTCAGTGTGTTTGGTAAGATAGGATGCTGAATATTCATGAGGTGAGTTGTTTATATTAACAACGTATTTAACAAACTTTCATCCCCTTTAACTGCTGCCTAGCAAAAGCCTCACCTTACAACCAAGCAGATGTGTAAAGGTACAATGTGTTGCTTCTGTTGTGAGATACGCCTCACTGGATTTCTTGCGTGATTCTGCCTCAAAACTCACTATAGCCCAGGTTATTCATTCCTCTGTAAGATTCCACTAATGTCAGGCAATAAAGTATGAGAGAAATGGTCAAAATACAATCCTGTCATGTGATGCAAAGTAAGGATTATTCATTTTTGAGTTGCATCTTCTGATTTACGGTTTTTGAGAAGATATGTAGCTCGGGTTGTTGGTGCTGTTGTTGACTTGCTAGCTAAGCTGGTAAGTTTGTTTGCAGATGTTTCATCACCATGTTAGCTAACATCATCAGTGAGCCTCTGGTGAAGCGTCGGTGTTCTGTCTTGCTTGCTATTTACGTGCCTCCATTTGCTGGGGTGGGTTGCATCACTTCCGGATTTGTTTCTTAGTGGTTGGTATATCGGGTCCAGCTCTACCTGTTTGATAATGGAGTTCCGGTTTGAATGCCAGGCCTCCAGGAATTCTTATGCATATCTTTGCTTGGCTTGTCCTAGGATTGCTGTATTGTCCCAGTCGAATTGGTGTCCCTCTTTGTCCATGTGTATTGAAATGAGTGATAGTTGGTCATTGCTCTTGGTAGCTAGTTGGTGTTCGTGAATCCTGATGGCTAGGAAACCAGAAGCGCACTGATGATGTTAGCTAGCATGGTGACGAAATGTTTGCAAACAAATTTACCAGCTCGGTGAGCAAGTCAACACGCAAGTCAGAAGTCACACGACATCAGGTTATAGTCCAACAGATTTATTTGAAATCACAAACTTTCAGATCGCTATTCCTTCGTCAGGTGAACTCATCTGATTTTAATACCTGGGACTTCCATGGACTAGAACAGTTTTAAAAACTGAACAAAAATGCTGACTTAAAATGGGATCACTGGATCCTATGTGGCTGTTTCAATGTGCAGTAGATCACAGACCGCTGAACTGAAATGAACATTTTATCCAAAGGCAAGGAATTCAGACAATGCCACCTAACCTCTATCTCTAGTGAAAAGAACCATCATCTCTTATTTTTGTTTTATACCATGATGAGAAATACTCCACTAAGCTTGTATTTAAAAAAAAAACTGCATATGGCACAGAAAGAAGATGGAGTTTTGACTTTTTTATGCAAATAGAACCACCTGAAGAAGGTGTTCCTCTGTCTCTCAAAATGGAAAAAATGTCTTGTGACAACATTAATTAAAAAGCAACACGAGAACACCGAAAAATCAAAGGAAAACTGAAATAATTGCTACTTTTGATGATCTAAGGCACAAACCAAACAGCTGTGGTTTCCGGTTAAAACCCTATGCCTGAAGAACCTTAAATTATTTAAATTGCCTATTCTGTTCATGCTTCTTTTGTTATAGACGCTATCTCTATTTAAAGCTGTACCTGTGTTTGTCTATGCTTGATGTTCTGCTTTTATTATCTTTTTCTTGGAATTAGCAGATAAAATTACTTGAAAACCTTAATATTCGCTCCTCTGTGGAACTTAGTTAACTATGCTTTAACCGGAGGGAGGTAAAGCCTTGTGCTAAAAATGAATTTAAGTCACTATTGTGGCCACCTGGAGACGTTGATAAAAAGGGAGGGGATTTACTCCTCCTCACCCGGCCATAAAGATCCCATTAGATTGAACTCAGGAATGGTTACACTATTGAGAAATATATTACAGACTGTAGAAATGAAATTAAGGCTGAAGTCTGCAGACAAATTACAGATATATGTATTATTAGTAGCTATAACTGGAGGAAACTTTAAATTTTCCAAGGTAGATGTGAGAAAAATATTTCTGTTGCAAAAGGGGAATTTCATTGTTATATGTGTAAGACTTTCCTCACTAAGCAAGTTAGGCAGAATCTTTCCGACTCCTAAACAACTTGGGCATAGACAGAGATAGTAGGAACTGCAGATGCTGGAGAATCCGAGACAACAAGGTGCAGGGCTGGATGAACACAGCAGGCCAAGCAGCATCAGAGGAGCAGGAAGGCTGACGTTTCGGGCCTAGACGCTTCTTCAGAGGAGCTGCTGCCTGGCCTGCTGTGTTCCTCCAGCTCCACACTGTGTTATTTCTGACTCCAGCATTGGCAGTTCTTACTATCTCCCCTTCAGTGCATTTGTGCTAATTGCTACAACTATTAATCAATGTATTGAGTCCTCTACTGGAATCATTACCCAAGCAAAAAACTTTTTTGAATTCTCTGTTGGAATTAATAGTGACAATCCAGTACAGTATAATGAGAATTAGTACTTGTATAGTTCATAATCTGAAGCATCAAATACCATCCTACAAAACCCTCTCATAATCTTAAAGACTGCTATCAGATGAACCATCAGTCTTCAATTTGTTAGAGAAAAGCTCCAAACTTTTTAATTTTTTTCTGATGGGTATTATTTTTCAGCTCTGGTATTATTCTAGTAAATCTTTTTCACGCCTTCTCCAGAGCTTCCACACATAATTTTCTAATATGAAGACTAGAACTAGTCACAGTTGTCCTAATGCAGTCTAACCAAGGTTCTATGCAAGGCCATGCAAGTTAATAAAATGGACAAATCACATTTGGGAGGTCATTTGTGTAGCAGTGGTCGCAATATGATTTCATGTAAAAACAGAAAAAGGAAAAAGTGAAGTTGAGGGTTTGTGACTAAATTAAAGCAAACTGTTGGAAGATAAAAAGTTTTTTTTAAGATTACATGGAAGAGAATTTGGCAATGGATCTGTAGACTGGCAATCGGAAAAATCCAACTGGAACTGGAATCAAATCAAATAAATTCCAGGAAGGAAAATAGAGATTAGATTGAATGTGGGATTTCATGGTTGCAAAATGGGTATTAGATCAAATCTAAAACTAAAGAAAAAATTTTTCTTTACGAGGAAATAATAAAAATGCAAAACAGAACATGTATGAAACATAACAAAAAAGTTATGAAAGGTAAACTGCAAAGAAGTATGAGAGAAAATTAGCAAAAAATATTCACTAGATCATTAATGTTTTCTATAGAGACTTTAGTGATTGAGAAAGAATGGATCCTGAGGGAAGCATGGGAAAAATAGTGGATGCTCCAATTCCAAATGAAAGATCCTGTTGAAAGAAAAATTGTGCCAGAATACTGCAGGGTTGCATAAGTGAGTCCCTAGTTCAGTAAAATAGACAGAGATGAAACAGGAAATTGTAGAACAATTACTCCTCAGTTGATGGTGAACTGGAATTAATCAGGACCAGGCACTACAATTTTCTAAAGGTCTTTTTATGCTCAACGAATGTCGTGGTTTTCTTTGAAGAAATAAAAGAAAATATAGTGGGTGTGATTATATGTTTTTAAAAAAAAGAGCATCTGATTTGGCACCACATGAGAGAGAATAGCTAGCAGCATTAAAGGGATATGGTAATATATGTACAAAAATGGTTGCAGGGCAGAAAGCCTAGGGTATTCCAGTAGAGGCAAGTTTCCAGAAACTATTTTTAAGAGGAATTGGATAGAGACTTGACAAAGATGAATAATAAAATATGTATGAATTGAGCAGAAGAATGCAACTGAATAAGGTGGCTCTTCTTTACTGATGAGTTGACTCAATACTTATCTGCATTCTTGGATGTTGCTGATCTTGTCCTGGCACTCTTCTGAGCTGTTGGTCAGGGTGGAAGGAGGCAGAGTCTGGGCAAAAATATGCTGGTCAAGGCCCTTCCGGTGGTAATGGATTGAGCTGTCTTTGTGCCACTTCTTAGTACCTAGCCTATACCAGTGACGTCAATGATCCTCCTAGCAAATTGAAGTCTGCATTTGAAGAATCTGAGTATCACACAATGAAAACCTACAAGCAATATGAACTTCTATGCCTCCCACGGTATTGCATCTGCACGTCCTGACATTTAACTCAATGTTAAGGGATTACCTGCAGTCAAAAGACACAAAGTCAGCACCTTCACCCAGCAATGTGACGCAGATATGTTTAAGAGACATGTCTCCAATGTGATGAAACCAGGAGGTAGAAGATAGATGGTTACAACTTTTGATGCTATATTGCACAGCCATGTCCAACCAAGCACTGCTGATGCAGTCAATCTCTCTCCACGGAAAACTCCAACCCGTGAAACTTGGTGTTTTCCTGATAGCAAACATCCATAAGGCCCTTGTTCTAGCTGGGACTAAGAGGTCTTCCCTATCCAATCACACCCTGTTATTTATGGAAGACACATAACAGCCACCACTCAGACTACCAAGTGGCTAATGCACACGGTGAAATATTTAAAAGCAACAATTAATTACTATTCACACGTAGGCTGCAAGTGACGACAGCTTTTATTGAAAAACCTAATCTGTAGGCTCATCTTTCACTCATACCTGACTACCTTCAATTACTCTATACTGCACTCCCATTGTTCCATTGAAGCTTAATAACATAATTCATCAATAAAAATAGCATCCTGTTACTTGAATGGATAAATAATTTGCCGCATCTGTTATGATGTATTTGGCACAGTGCTTTCATATTTAAAGTGGCATTGACATCTTCCAAATTCATAACATATGAAGTTAATGTATGAAACACATGACATTATCTGCATGGGAGAAATCTGGTGAAGGTGATAAATGCTCATCTCTGTTCTCAAACAAAAAGGGAGGAGGTCAGAATAAATTAGTTGCAATGGCAGTAAACTGCAATAAAAAAAAACCAGCCAAAATAAATGCTTTGCCACTGGAATACATCACTGAAATGAAATTGAGCAGATTAAATGTATTAAGTAACAAATATTCTTTGAAGTGTGCACCTTCGTTAGCTGCTAAAAATGATTTTTCTTTACTGAACATTTGTTAGCTAAGCATTCTTTTCTTCTCAAACTAATTGTTCCTTTATCATTTTGTAATGATTTTGTTTTATTGGGAATATGGGTAAATGTGAGAGAAAGGAAACAAAGAGTTAAAGGGCATAAAGGAAGTAGGCAGAGAGGGAAAGGCAGAAAGGGAGAGATGAGGATGGGAAGGGAGTGGAAGGGAGAAGAAAGCAAAGAGGGAGCGGTAAGGAGAGGAGAAAGGTTAGAAAGGAGAAAGGAGAAAAAAAGATGCAAAAAGTGAGAGAGGATGAAACACGTAGAAGGGGACAGAGAGACATGAAAAGGGAATGGCGGTGGAGAGGAGAGGGATACAGAGAGGGAGAAGAAATGGAGAGAGAATTACTAGCAGGGTTGGGGGGGGATGGTGTGCTGTTGTGCTGTTCCTCCCATTTCCAAAGTTGGGCTTCATATGTTATATTTTGAAACTATAATAAGACCATAATAAATAGAAACAGGAGAGGTCATTTGGCCCATTGAGACTACTCCGCTATTCAATAGGATCACAGCTGATTGAATATTCCTCACATCCACTTTCCTGTACTTTCCCCTTAACCTTGATTCCTTGACTGATCAAGAATCTATTTATCTCAGTCTTAGATGTTTACAAGGACTCTGCCCCCACAGCTCTCTGTGGCAAGAATTCCAAAGACTCCCAATCCTCTGAGAGAAGAAATTCCTCCTCATCTCAGCCTTAAGTTGTTGCCCTTTTATTCTGAGACTATGCTCTCTAGTCTTGGAATCTCCTATGAGGGGAAACATCCTCTCAGCATTTACCCTGTCAAGAACCTTTAGAATCCTATATGTTTCAATGAGATCACCTCTCATTCTTCTAACCTCCTATGTGTAGAGTCCCAACCTGTTTAGCCTTTGCTCATAAGACAATCCGTCCATACCCGGAATCATCCGAGTGAATCTTCTCCGAACTACCTCCATCAAAATGATATCTTCCCTTAAATATAGAGACCAAATAACTTGATAAAATTTGGAAACAAAAACTCACCAGGTTTGAAATTCTGGGAATTGGTCAGGCAATACTGTTCGTGTTCAAATATATATCTACAGGAGGACAGATGATCTTAAGTACCATAAAACTCTGCCAGATTGATGCAGCATGGGATACAAAGCTGCCTCAGTGTACAGTCCATTGGGAGGTTGGTTCAAGCTGGAGAAACATTATGGCATGAAATCTGGCCATGACCTTAAACACACTGTATTGAGCTGTTCATGTATGTTCAGGTAGACCACAATATCCATAACCGCCCAATCATTTTAGTTACATAAATGCCCAGCCAGTGCCAGTAATGCTGTTCATGGGCTGCACACCTGTTCATCTGCGGTATAGGAAAACAATGATATTTCTAACATTTAAAATACAGCCAGTTCTTTTTTAACCAGGAGGTGGCCATTAGCTGAAGAATGAAGGGACCATTCAGTAACAGCAAAACAAGTGCTAAAGGAGCACCAATGTTGTTACCCAAATGCAGGCAGAAGACAGCCGGAGGGACATTCCTATTGCCTGTAGGCATCAACTCAAGAGACATTGGGAATATTTAACTGAGCCTGGCTCTGACAGGATTTCAGCTCCTCGGACATAGCTCCATTGCCCACATAAGTTCAATGGTCTCTCTTGAATTGTCAAGGTAAGCACACTTGTCTCTTACTATTTGCTCATAACTCAACTATCTGACACTCTCTACTCATTAATTTTCCTCCTCTGCTTCTCTGAACATCCTCTAACAATCACTCCAACTTAGTTCATAGTGACACCAGAGGAGGAAAAGCCCAACTTCAGGCTCTTTCCCGTCTTGAAGGAAGCATGCCAATCATTATGGACAGCAGGAGTATGGTGGCTGTTGTGACTGACAATACTACAGGAAACAGCTGGCTACGATTATGAAATTGAACCTGGAGTGTACTTCAGACTCACTCTCTCCTTGTCTGTATAGAAGAAGTATTTCTTTAAGACTCTGATGTTTATCTTCTCACCTAATCTTGTTGCTTAATGTATGGATGTAGGATGTTGATGGATGATGGATGTAGATCTACCTGTAGCACACGAACTGCGGCAGTTCAAGAAGACAGCTCACCAGCACCTTCTCAAAGACAACCAGGAATGGTCAATAAATGTTGGCTCACATCCAGTGAGTGATTAAAAAGAAGCCTCATGCTAATGCTTCTCCTTTTCTATTGGTGCTACTCAAGTTGAGGTCATAATCCCACGGGAGAATATGGAGGCTTTGTCATCTTCAGGTTACACATTGGCAAGGGTGTTCCACCCCTGTGAAGTCAGCGAGGGCTGAATTTCAACAGCTGGATGCTTTGTGCTTTTCTGCTGTTACTCTTACTACTGCTCTGGCCATCAATTGCTAGACAGCTGGACTCTGAAACTCACACGGGTAGCATCCTGGTTGAAATACCAGGCTCCAAATACAGATGTTGAAGAGCGAAGGCTGTGGTAGTTTGGTTCCAGCGCCATGTCACAGTGGAAAGAGGTATCTCAAAACACTTGAACCTTATATACCACAAAAGGAGTCCAACTACCTTTCATTGCACCAGCTCTTATATTAGGCCTCGAAGAAGCTGGAGGACAGGAGAAAATAAGGTTTATTACAAACATACAAATTAGGAGCGGGATTAGGCCATTTATTAAATATAAACTTTTGGCACCATTCGATAAGATCATGACTGTTTTGACTCAACTCCAATTTGCTGCCTATGCCTGATGCTCTTAGATTCTTGACTATCGAGGCCTGTGTCTTAAAGGTTCTCCACTGCTGTCTGGGAAGAGAATTCAGAACATTCCAGGAACTCAGGAACCTCTGAGCGAAAACATTTCTCTTTGTCTCCACCTTAAGTGGTCAGATGCCTTATTTTTAAACTATGCCCCTTAGTCCTAGTCACTGCCATGAGGAAACTTCCTTTCAGCATCCATGCTGACAATTCCCCTCAGAATATTATGCCATCATCTCTCATTCTTCTAATTTCAAATGGATACAGGCATAACTATGTATCTCTTCCTCTTAGAATAACCCTCTCATCCCAGGAGTCATTTAAACACGTGGGGCTAGGACGATGTGAGGAAAGGATAGGAATGCTTAAGTTCAGTTTGATTCTCATAATAAGAGACCAAATGTACTTTGTTTAGTATTCACATATTCATGGAGATGGTAGTGAGTCAGGAAGGTGTGCTTGATTATTCTAAGTATGTGATAAAGTTGGATAAGGCTGAAGATAACAGGGACTGACAGGAACTGATAAGAGGCTTAACAATGCAATGTTATGGCAATGGAATTACGCTGAGTCAGTCAGGTCTGCTAAGAGTTAAAACTTTAGGAAATCAGGAACTGCTGTCTCTACCAGATAAGGCATACACTTGGACAAAACATTCGGGATTGCTCATGTGCTTGGATAAGTCCGAATAAGGTGTGCATTTGGCCAAAACGTTCAGCGTTGGTCACATGCACACACAATTCCAAATAAGGCACACACTTGGCACAGAGATATGTGTAAGAGCCTGAAGAAATCCCTTTGTTCAGCAACACTTCAAAAATTAACGTTGTGCAAGAAATACCATATGTCAGGAGGCGTGGTGAAGACATTGAACAGAGTTTCAGCCTGGCCAATGTGAACTGTCCCGGATAATAACATTTGGGTTTAATTACAGAAATCAGTATAATGAAAGGCAGTGATTGAAATATCTCTAGCAGTTAAAAGTGTGTGTTATTCGTTTAAGTACTTAATAAACGAAATGTGGTTTTATAGATCTCTAAGTGTCTCTGCTGTATCTTCGCCCATGTGTGTGCCGTTTTATCTTAGAGATGGACAACAGTAATGAAGACTGATGTGGTTGAATAGCATTAAAGAGGTCTGAAGTGTTGTGAGGTTTTAGATTAGGTGTTGGCTTGGAGAATTTGTAATTCATATGAAGGCAAGAGATTAGGAATGATGACAGTAGCTGTAAAAGGAGATTTACATGGAATATTTGTTGGCAATTTGTACTATGATGCCCCAGTTGGCATTGAGATCCTGTAAGTGATATCCTCCATGCTCTTCTGCCTCCACATCAGCTGCCTGATTTTCAAATCCAGACTCTTTTGGGTTACACAGTTATGTAGCATATAACAAACTGACACTATACAGGTTGTGTACATTGCACAGCACGTTGGATAACCCTCTTCACTTACTGAAACAATTAAGGTGCTCAATTTTGACTCCTTTAGTTCTCTCGAGCACAATGCTTGCAAAAGCATGTAGCTCTTTGTGATAAGAAAAGAAAGAACTGCAGATGCTGTAAATCAGAGACAAACCTGCCTGCAGCTAATGAGTACCACAAAGAGATAAAAATAGAAATTGCCAGAAAAGCTCAGCAGGTCTGGCAGCATCTGTGGAGACAAATCAGAGTTAACGTTTTGGGTTGATTTCTCTCCACAGATGCTGCCAGACCAGCTGAGCTTTTCCAGCAATTTCTATTTTTATTTCTTTGTGGTACTCATTAGTTGCAAGGAGCATGGTTCTGACTTCTTTTCATTACAAAGACACAAATTACTCCAGATTGTTCTACTTAATTTTGTTTTTGGTACGTGAGTGACTTAGACAAGACTTCAATAATTGTCACTCTTTCATAGTTTTGAGAGGGAGATGGTGGCCTTTTGCATTAAACCGTCCATAATTTGCAACAAATTAGAAAGTTGGGCTTTTTGTTCTTGAAAGGAAACATTGGAAAGGTGGTCATATATAGGAAAGTGATAAATTATACTGAGAAAAGAAATCTGAGGAAAAAGCTTTAAACCGAGCATGGAGTTTGACAGATTGAAATATAAATCTTAAAACTTTTCTTCAAATATAAAGTAATGAATGTAGTGATGGTAACAAGGTCAGCCAGATGGATCTCATAGAATAGGAGTTCCCTGATTGGGGCTGCTAACCTGGTCCAATCCGGGAGCCCTGGCTGACAGATGTAAACTGGTGTGTCAGAGGTTCTCTTCACTCTGAGAGTTGACTTTCAGGGACCTGGATCAGTGTAAATAAAGGGTGACTTGGTGATGGGATACCGGCCTCTGTGGAGTTACTTCAATGAACATTTAGAATGGGTCTTCTAATGTAGTGGACAAAAATCCTTGAATTGTTTAAAAACCATTGGAATGTCTCTTACTGTACTGCCCTAACCTTAGCATAATCCTCTTTAATGTGTGTAAGCCATGCTTCTGCTGAGATTCGACCGGGTAGTGTAGGGCAAGCCCTGAGGAAATTTCCTCTGTCCAGTTAGAATAGGAATAGTATGCATTAAAGTTAAAGAATCCTGATTTGCCATACTCATCTGTATTTATCTTGTGATTAAATTGAATGCAGATAAGACAAGATATTTTGCCTATTCACAGTGGTAGATGAAGCTGAGAGTTTACTCATTACTTAGCAAAGTACAGTTTTAATTAATCAATGATGAATAAAAATATATTCTATAGATACCTTGTATTTATTAAGAAAAACTTGTCTGCCTTATTGTGCTGAAATGAATAGAAGGAAGATCCAGCAGATTTTAGAAGTGGAATGTGATTTTCATTTCTGCACTTCATCCAGATAACAGTTAACATTTCATTCCATGAGTGCTCTGTCTACAGTCAGGTATTTGGCTCATTGTCTGCTGATGCTTCATCCTGAGTCATTTCTGTCACTGGTGGATTAGCCACTGCCTTCCCACTCTTTCAGGGTAGAACAGCAAGGCAGGTTCCAAGTCCTCAGCAGGATGTTGTGGGTTTGTTTCCAATTCTCATGAAGCATTATGACCAATAATGATTACGCCCATTTACAGCACAAAGAACTGATATCAGACACTTTGCTGGGTCTGTGCAAATCCCTCCGTCCCAAAGGGACAAAACAACTTCCTTTGACAAATGCAAATAGCAATGGTCAATTGACTCTGCAGTAACATCTATCCATCAGTAGAGGACAGTGATGCACCAAGTTCAGATTGCGTTCTGCGTTAAGAACGGGGCGCTTTCTATAATTTGATCAACGACATTATTGTGACACTAATGGAATACTTATATTGCCTCAGGCTCCTGGTGCCGTGGCATATTTCTCACTTATGTTGTCAGATACTTTCTAAATAGTTGAAACAGAAGAAAAACTATTGCACTTAGCAGTTACTCTACAATCATGATTAACAAGTTTTTAGCTTAACAGGTACATAGGGGCCATTGGAGACATGGTTGGTTGAGTCACTCAGCCTGATTAACTTCTGATTCCAAAATCATTGGCGAAAAAATCCCTTTTATGGTCAGATCTTCAATATAACCAAAGTTGTGTAACAATAGAGAAAATGGAACTTAACCAGTAATGAGGGTTTGATTTGCTCAGTTGGCTGGACAGCTGGTTTGTGATGTAGAGTAGCACTAACAGTCTGGGTTCAATTCCTGTATCAGATGAGTTTACCATAATGGTTGCACCTTCTTCATCTTGCCTAAGGTGTGGTGACCCTCAGGTTAAACTACCACCATTCACCCCTTTCTAATGAGAGACCAGCCAAATGATCTATTAGGACTACACAACTTTTGAGGGGCAGTCAATGCAGGACTGAGGGTGTTATACTTAAATGCAAGAAAAGCTAAATTAGCTTGTAGCATGGATTGGAAATTGGCAGGTACCATATTGTGGGCATCACAAAACATAGCTGCAAAGGGATCATATGTATCGGTATTACAATTGAGTAAAGGTGACTAAAGACATGAGGGAGGAGCTAGCAGAGTTGATTGCAAGAGGAGCCTAGCAGGGAAGATGGTACAGTAGCAATAGGCAGGAATTTCTGGGGGTAATTCAGGAGGCATAGAAGAAATTCATCCAAAGGAAGAAGAAACATATAAAGGGGAGGAATAGGCAGCCATGGCTGACAAAGCTAGTCATGGACAACATATGGGCAAAAGAAAAAGCATACAATGTGGTGAAGTCAGAGAATTGGGAAGCCTTTAAAAAACAGCAGGGGATAACTGAAAAAAAGCCATAATAGAGGGAAGATGAAATATGAGAGTAAGACAGTTCATAATGTAAGGAAGATTGGAAGTGTTCTTGTAGACATACAAAAGGTAAGAGAAAGGCAAGAGTGGACATTGGGCCACTGGAAAACAAGGCTGGAGAAGCAGTAATGGGCAACAAAGAAATGGTGGAGAGACTCAAGAGGTTCTTTGCATCAGTCTTCATAGTGGAAGACACCAGTAGTATACCAGAACTTCAAGAGAGTCAGGGGATAGAGATAAGAATAGTAGCTATCAGTATGGAGAAGGTGCTGGGGAAGCTGAAAAGTTTGAAGCGAGATAAATCACTCAGACCTCACGGATTACACTTCAGAGTTCGAATGAGATAGCTGAGGAGATTGTAGAGGCATTGATGGTGATCTTTCAGGAATCACTGGAGTCAGGGAGGGTCCTAGAGGACCGGAAAATGGCAAATGTAACATCCCTTTTTAAGAAGAGAGGGAGGCAGAAGATGGGAAAATATAGGCTAGTTATCCTGACCTTGGTCATTGGTGAGATTTTAGAGTCCATTATTAAGGATGAGATTGCGGATGCTTGGAAGTGCATGGTAAAATAGGGCTGAGTGAGCATGACTTTGTCATGGGGACAAACTGACAAATCTGTTGGAATTCTTTGTGGAGGTAATGACCAAGTTAGACAAAGGAGAGCCAGTGGATGTGATCTTTAGGATTTCCAGAAGGCCTTTGACAAGGTGTCTCACAGGAGGCTGCTAAATAAGATAAGAGCCCAAGGTGTTAGGGGAAAGGTACTGGCATGGGTAGAGGATTGGTTGACTGGAAGAAGGCAGAGAATGTGGATAAAGGGGTCTTTTTCAGGATGGCAGCCAGTAACTAGTGGAGTTCTGCAAGTGTCAGTATTGGTACCACTACTATTCACATTATACATTAATGATCTGGATGAAGGAACTGAGGGTGCTATCGCGAGGTTTGCAGATGACACAGATAAGTGGAGGGATAGGTAATGTTGAGGAGGCAGGAAGGCTGCAGAATGACTTGGACAGGCTAGAAGAGTAAGCAAAAATGTGGCAGATGGAATACAATGTGGGAAATGCAAGGTTATGCACTTTGGTAGGAGTAGAAGAGGTAAATACTACTTTCTCAATTGGGAAGGGCTCCAGAAATCTGAAGCACAAAAGGATTTAGGAGTCCTAGTTCAAGCTTCTCTTAAGGTTAATATGCAGGTTCAGTTGGCAGTTAAGAAGGCAAATGGCCTTTATATATAGGAGCCAGATGAGGAGAAATTTCTTCAGCCAAGGGGAGGCAATGGCCTAGTGGTATTATTGCTGGACTGTTAATTCAGAGACCCAGATAATGTTCAGGGGCCCCAGGTTTGAATCCTGCCACTGCAGATGGTAGAATTTGAATTCAATAAATATCTGGAATTAAGAGTCTAGTGATGACTGTGAATCCATTGTCAATTGCCGGAAAGTCATCTGGTTCACTCATGTCCTTTAGGGAAGGAAATTGCCATCCTTACCTGGTCTGGCCTGACTCCAGACCCACAGCAATGTGGTTGATTCCCAACTGCCCTTTGGGCAATTAGGGATGGGCAATAAATGCTGCCTAGCTAGTGACGCCCTCATCCCATGAATGAATAAAGAAAAAGAAATGCAATGTTAGTATTCATTTCAAGAGGTCTAGAGTACAAGAGAAGGGATGTTTTGCTGAAGCTGCATAAAGTTCTGGTCAGATCACATTTGCAATATTGTGACCAATTCTGGGCTCTGTATCTAAGGAAGAATGTCCTGGCCTTGAATGGGATCCAGAGCAGGTTCATGAGAATGATTCCAAGGATAAAGGGCTTATCATACAGCAGCGGTTGAGTTGAGATGGCAGAAGACGGATCTGCTTAAAACATACACAACACTGAGAGGCCTGGATAGAGTGGATGTGGAGAAGATGTTTCCATTAGCAGGAGAGGCTATTTCACAAGGGGACAGTCTCAGAATGAAGGGATGACCCTTGTGAACTGAGATGAGGAGAAATTTCTTCAACCAGAGGATGGTAAATCTATGGAACTCATTGCTGCAGAATGCAGTGGAGGCCAAGTCATTGAGTGCCTTTAAGACAGAGGTTGATTTTTGCTTAATAAGGGGATCATGTGTTATTGGGAGAAGGCAGGAGAATGGGGTTGAGAAACACATCAGCCAGGATTGAATGATGGAGCAGACCTGATGGGTCAAATGGCCTAATTCTGCTCCTATATGTAAAACGGTTTTATGGAAACTATTTGGTGTTTTTGCATGTTGCATACTGCTTATTTTATATTCTTAATGGGTTTATTTACATTGCACTATGCCCCTGGTATAACTGGTTGTTGAATGATACAGGTTTGATTAGCAATAGATAGTCTAAATGATTGTTTTTGCATCTCTTCCTTCCTCCAAAGATTGTTTACTGTCAGCAGTGAGACCAGACTCAGAAACTGTGGGCCCTGGTGCTGTTCCTGACCTGGGCATTTAGTCCTCTCTCCAAATCTGGTGTCAGGCCTTACTGAACTGATCAAAGGTATAATTCCTTTTCACAGGAAATCCTGGAGGAACCTTTATGTTATTATATTCCAAACTGATGGCACTGTTGGACAACTCAGATGCTAGAGTTAGATCTCGCTTAATAGGCCGGAAGTAGAAATAGAATAAGTCAGTAAGTTATTTTTGGCATGGTAATAATGTTATGGTGTTTGGTCTACTTAAAGTATGGCCTGCACACTTACCTTTCTTGATGTGTTTTGAATTAGAACAGCAATATTTTAAGATTTTCTGGCCCAGAATTTGCAGTTGTAACGATGAGAAAGCTGTCTTTGTTCCTCTGTAAAACTGACGACAATTTCTGGCATCTAGACGTACTCAGATAAATGAAAATCTTGAATTTACTGTCGGAGGTAGCTTGCTCCTCCACATTTTTTTTTGTTTCATTTCTTGCAAATGCAATCAACACAAACTTAATGACCTGAAGCAAACTTAAACTTTTTATGCATTGCTTGTATCATATTTTTTGTGAATACGCCTTTTCATTGATTATGCATTAAATATGTTAAGAACTATGAATGTGGTGCAATTAACTGTTTAATGGTACACTAAGTCTAATTAGCTTTGACCAACCTCGTTGCCCTCAAAGACTTTTTTTTATAAGTGTGGAGTCTTATTTCCTTCCTCAGGATAGAATGTTTAAAATTCCATCGTTTTAAAAATTTTAACTTCTGCCTTAATGCTTTGTAAGTAAAAGTACAGAAAGGATTCATGAGAATTATTCCAGAGATGAGGAACTTCAGCCATATAGATAGATTGGAGAATTTAGAGTTCTTTCTCTTGGAGAAGGAAAGGTTGAGATGATATTTGGTAAAGATGTTATAGACCATGTGCAGTCTGGACTGAGGTGGCTGGGAAAATCTGTTCCCGTTAGTGGAAGGATCAAAAGCCAGTGGCCACAGATTTAAAGGAATTGGCAACAGAAGCAATGGAGACAATGGATGCATGAATCAAGATGGAGCTGGCACGGTAGGTAGTGTTTGGGCTCATCAGCATCCTTCCTCTCCAGACCAGTGGCATCACTTTCTCTATGTGCTTTTCGTCTTTTTTTCTTTTCTTCTTCCTTTCTTTTCCATCTTCGAGGCTGGAATGGTGTTGGTGGGGCGGTGGCTGCAACATTGTGGGCATGGACTAGGCCTCCTGGCATGGACTCCAGGCAGCAGTAGGCCCGGAGTCTGCCTCTCGGCAGTGTCAGCAAGGTGGTGGTAGCAGCAGAGCCAGGGTCTCCTGGGTCATTGGTGCTGTTGCTACTGTTCCTGGAGCAGGACTCCTTGAGGACTGCGAAACCTTGCAGAGGCCCTGAAGCCATGCTTGGGACCCAATTTGAACAGAAGATGAACTCTAGAGTCATAGAGTCATACACACGGAAACAGACCCTTTGGTCCAACTAGCCCATGCCCAACTGCCTGCTCCTGGCCCATATCCCTCCAAACCTTTCCCATTCATGTACTGACCTAAGTATCTTTTAAACATTGTAATTGTACCCACATCCACCACTTCCTTTGGAAGATCATTCTACATGCGAAACTCCTTTGTCTAAAATATTTGCCCCTCATGTCTTCTTTAATTCTCTCTCCTCTCAACTTAAAAACATGCCCCCGAGTCTTGAAATCCCCCAGCCTAGGGAAAAGACACCTACTATTAACCCTATCTATAACCCTCATGATTTTATTAACTTCTATAAGGTCATCTCTCAACCTCCTATGCTCCAGTGAAAAAAGTCCCATTTTATCCAGCCTTTCTTTGTACTCAAACCTTCCATACCTGGCAACATCCTGATAAATCCCTTCTGAACCCTCTCTAACTTGTACTTCTCTGGTTGTGGAATATGCTCAACTTAAAATTTAGTGTGCTACACAACTCCCAACCTGTAACAGCCCAAAATCACTTAATTGATTCAGTATTAAACCATTTCACAACAAACAAATTGACAAGGAGTAACTTCTTTTTATCCTTAATGTACCTCAAAGTGGCACCGGAATGTTGCAACAAAACACTTTTCAATGTATAAAAACCGAAAGAACTGCGGATGCTGTAAATCAGGAACAATAACAAAGTTGCTGGATAGGATCACTGGACCCGAAACGTTAACTCCGTTTTTCTCTTCACAGATGCTGCCAGACCTGCTGAGCTTTTCCAGCAACTTTGTTTTTGTCACTTTTCAATATATCTTCAAGATATATGTGACAATAAATCCTTCATTCATTCACTCATGTAAGAAGAAAGTTTTCATGCAGTGTGTTGTTAGGATCTGGATTTGCACCCACTTGTGATCGTGGTGGAGCCAGACTCTATCCAAGCTTCCAGGAGGGGCTTGGATTATTATTCAGGGGACGTGATGGCTTACTGGTATTATCACTGGACTGTTAACCCAGATAATGTTCAGGGGACCTGGGTTTGAATCCCACGACAGCAGATGGTGGAATTTAAATCCAATAAAATATCTGGAATTAAGAATCTAATGATGGCCATGAATTCATTGTCAATTGTCAGGAAAAACCCATCTGATTCACTAATGTCCTTTAGGGAAGGAAACTGCCATCCTTACCTAGTCTGGCCTACACATGACTCCAGACCCACAGCAATGTGGTTGATGCTTAACTGCCCTCTGGGCAATTAGGGATGGGCAATAAATGCTGCCTCGCCAGCAATGCCCTCATCCCGTGAATGAATAAAGGATCTGAAAAGGAAGAATGTGCAGGGCAAAGGTGGGGGAACTACACTGTGAATTTGGAGAGCTGGAGAGCAGGCATGTTGAGCTGAGTGGCCTCCTATGCTGTAACAATTTTGTGATCATATAGGTTGGAATCTTGATTTCTCTTTCTGTAAAATGATTGAGAAGTATAGTATGATCTGCACCTTTTACTTCCCAGTTTATTGTCCATTAGATATCTTCAGTCTGATTGGCTGATCAGTCTGCTTGCTGACTTCACTCTTGTGGGATACCCCAGAGCTTGATAGAGGGGGCCAGATATAAAGTCACACCAGAATTAGGGAGAGCTGATGCTAAAACTTTATGCGCAATATTTTGAGGTCAATGGTGAGTGCCATCCCTTAACCACTGAATGCAAACATGGGCAAAGAGGTAATTGAATATGTCAATGGAATTGGAATTTGTCCTGGGATTCCAATGGGTGTAGTTATGAATCTCCAGTAAGAAGCAGGAATTGCTGAATTAAGGATGGTGCAGGATGCAGGACGCAGCTAGGTTTGGGAAACTTGTGACTTACCCAGTGATAACCGAGAGAGATGTTAACACGTTCTATTTGGACTCACCAGGTACAGCTGAATAGATCATTACAGTTTTATCCAACAATTGCTCAACCACCACAGATACTCGGGACTTATTTGAATAGTTCTGAGAGTGCTTCAGTAGATTAGCACTGACCTTCACCTTTTAAGTCGCAATTTTAAAAAAAATTGAATCAGCTGTCATCTTCTTCTCACTAAAGAGAGTACTCACAAATTATTCTTACTTCAATGCAGATTGTTGAACTGTAGCATTGATTGTAGTTGTAACTTCAGCACTGACCTCAGGTAGATAATGAGGAATGACAGTAAGGAAATGAACTCTTCACAATTGCTACTGCTGCAGCTGTCACCTTTTCAGCTTCTAGAGCCAACTAGCTCCTACTAACTAGCTGTCACTATTAGCTTATAGTGCCCACTTATTGTAATCATAGTGTAGTTCCTTGGATCAAACATTCATAAAATATGGTCCGAGTGCTGCCCTGTATGTTAGCTCAAACAACATTCACCACAAAGACTGAATTCTTGAGATAGTGAGGTGTAGAGCTGGATGAACACAGCAGGCCAAGCAGCATCAGAGGAGCAGGAAAGCTGACGTTTCGGGCCTAGACCCTTCTTCACAAATGGGGGAGGGGAAGGGGGTTCTGAAATAAATAGGGAGAGAGGGGGAGGCAGATAGAAGATGGATAGAGGAGAAGATAGGTGGAGAGGAGACAGACAGGTCAAAGAGCTGGGGATGGAGCCAGTAAAGGTGAGTGTAGGTGGGGAGTTAGGGAGGAGATAGGTCAGTTCAGGGAGGACGGACAGGTCAAGGGGGCGGGATGAGGTTAGTAGGTAGGAGATGGGGGTGCGGCTTGAGGTGGGAGGAGGGGATAGGTGGGAGGAAGAACAGGTTAGGGAGGCGGGGACGAGCTGGGCTGGTTTTGGGATGCGGTAGGGGGAGGGGAGATTTTGAAGCTTGTGAAGTCCACATTGATACCATTGGGCTGCAGAGTTCCTAAGCGGAATATGAGTTGCTATTTCTGCAACTTTCGGGTAGCATTTTTGTGGCACTGCAGGAGGCCTAGGATGGACATGTCGTCTGAGGAATGGGAGGGGGAGTTGAAATGATTCGCGACTGGGAGGTGCAGTTGTTTATTGCGAACCGAGCGTAGGTGTTCTGCAAAGCGGTCCCCAAGCCTCCGCTTGGTTTCCCCGATGTAGAGGAGGCCACAACGGGAACAGCGGATGCAGTATACCACATTGGCAGATGTGCAGGTGAACATCTGCTTGATGTGGAAAGTCTTCTTGGGGCCTGGGATGGGGGTGAGGGAGGAGGTATGGGGGCAGGTGTAGCACTTCCTGCGGTTGCAGGGAAAAGTGCCGGGTGTGGTGGGGCTGGAGGGGAGTGTGGAGCGGACAAGGGAGTCACGGAGAGAGTGGTCCCTCCTGAAAGCAGATAAGGGTGGGGAGGGAAAAATGTCATTGGTGGTGGGGTCGGATTGCAGATGGCAGAAGTGTCGGAGGATGATGCGTTGGATCTGGAGGTTGGTGGGGTAGTACGTGAGGACGAGGGGGATTCTGTTTTGGTTGTTATTGCGGGGAGGGGGTGTGAGGGATGAGTTGCGGGAAATGCGGGAGACACGGTCGAGGGCGTTCTCGACCACTGAGGGGGGGAAGTTGTGGTCCTTGAAAAACGAGGACATCTGAGATGTATGGGAGTGGAATGCCTCATCCTGGGAGCAGATGAGGCGGAGGCGAAGGAATTGGGAATAGGGGATGGCATTTTTGCAGGAAGGTGGGTGGGAGGAGGTGTATTCTAGGTAGCTGTGGGAGTCGGTGGGCTTGAAATGGATATCGGTTTCTAGGTGGTTGCCAGAGATGGAGACAGAGAGGTCCAGGAAGGAGAGAGAGGTATTAGAGATGGTCCAGATGAACTTAAGGTTGGGGTGGAAGGTGTTGGTGAAGTGGATGAACTGTTCGAGCTCCTCTTGTTGTAACTGATGTCTTAATGTTTAACTATGCTATCTATTTACAATGCTATAATATCACAGACATGTACATATTCTACGTCCTGTGTTTACAGATGTTACTGTAAGTTACATACATATATCTGACTAAACACACTACGCTGGTTCCACTGCATTGAGAGAGTGACTGAAGATAAAGTGCGTACCTTTATAATGGAATATCATATATCATATGTCTGTGTTATAGGTATTTTGCCCATCGGAGGTTGAGGGGTGACCTTATAGAGGTTTATAAAATCATGAGGAATACAGATAAAGTGAATGGTAGGTGTCTATTCCCTGGGGTGGGGGATTTCAAAACCAGGGGGCTTATTACTAAGGTGAGAGGAGAAAAATTTGAAAAGGACACGGGGCAACTTTTTCGCACAGAGAGTTATTTGCTGTGGCATGAAATTCCAGAGAAAGTGGGGGATGCAGTACAGTTACAACATTTAAAGGACATTTTGATAAGTATGTGAATAGGAAAGGTTTGGAGGGATATAGGCCAAGCACAGGCAAGTGGGACAAGTTTAGTTTGGGATTATGGTGGGCATGGACTGGTTGGGCCAAAGGGTCTTTACCGTGCTGTATGGCTCTATGACAATGACTCTATCTGGTCTGGAACCTCATGGGGAGGAGCAGTAACTGGAGGCCTGTAAAGGAGAAGCACACACCACCGTGAGATCATGGCTTGCCCCAGACATCATCCTCCCCTTAGTGTAGTGGTCTGATAGAGATTGTAGTTAAACATTTGTCCCCTCTGAGAATATTTGAAAAGTTTTAAAGAAGAGGCTTTAAATCAGCCTTCACCATTCTAAATTGCATTGATAATTGTTTTGGGCATACTTCGAGGTCTGCACTTTCCTGGAATTTCAGGAAAATTGGTCAAGTGGAGAGAGGATCAGGATGAATTAAACTGAGCCAGTTTGCCTGGCTTTATTTTGGCTCCAGATGGAACTAAGGAATTCTAACCCCTGGATCTACATCTACTGGTCCCCACAGGGTCCGACACTCTTGTCAGATGTTTTGGACCATGCCTGACCGGTAGTAGCTAGTGGCACAATGTAACGCAAAAGTTGCCCTGCCACTAATCAATATAACAGTTGCTTGGCAACATTTTATTCTTAATATTGATAGAAGCTGCGAAAAGATCTTTTCTTTGCACTCAGATCAATTACATCTCAATCTGCTAAGTACCAAAACAAAAAAAAAATCTGTCAGTTGTAAATACCAAAACAGCCAACACAACATTTTCTGAACAAATTTGCATTAAACCATTTTAACCAGTTATCAATATGTCAAAATCTGATATTTATATCCAACTGATTGGAGATAACTTTACACATGTAATAATAACCATGTTCCTTTATTTATTTCTTATATACAAATGAAAATTTAAAGACTCCTAGGAAATAGTTTTCATGTTTAATTCATTGTTTTATTATTGTACTGAATCATATGGTTGGTAAATCCATGAATAAAACATTTAGTAATTTCCTTACACATAATCACACTATTATTTGTGGTGATATTCTGAATTAAACCATTATAACATTGTAATTATTGACTTGAAAATCCATTGAATTGGAAGATTGATGCCATCGAAGGAGGTGTCCCTGAACTTGCTGTAACGTTGTGTTTTATTTTACAAAGCTAGTCCTTACTTCTTCATTTGACTGGTTTCCCACTTCCATTCCATGAAGCCAGAAAATAACAACTGTATGTCATAGGACCTTTAGATGGAAGGAATTTTCCATTTTCACTTTAATTTTCAACTTCTACAATCCCTTTATTTGCAGGCCCAGTAATCTTCAACCTCACCTGTGTAGAGAAACAGAGTTTATGAGCTCCGTCTTGTGTTTTGTTTGCCCAAGTATCAGTTTGATCGAGTTTCACAGAGGGTTTCTCTCCATTGAAGCCTAATGAGTCGTATCTTTCCAAACTCACCTCATGAACTACCTACCTCACCCCTATAGTGTCCCTTTAGCACCATCCTACCACTCACCATTCCCAGAACAACTGACCACTCACTGTATTTCTGCCAAAAAGTTGGCATCCCGTGTCCATGCCATCTTTAAATGGGGTCTGTGCGCCCAATCAGCACTGGCATTCCGAAGCTGGCCTGGTCGTCAAAGGACAGTGTTTTTGATGATGTCGGAGGTGGGGAAAATGATGCTGCAATTCTCCAACATTGACCTGAAGGTCTTGGTGGATGGGGTGGTGCAAAGGAGGACTGTCCTCTTCCCAGATGACCGACACACAAAGCTGCGCTATCAGACCCTGGCAGCTTGGTTTGAGCATGGCATCTGGGGCAGTGCTCTATCTATGGTCTGGAGGAATTGCCAACAGATCCATAAGAAGGTCAATGATCTTCACGACTCCAACAGGACAAGCGGCACACTCTTCTCTCTGCTACCTTACATTCACTCTATCTCTTCTACTGCACCCACCTCCCACTAAGGCCTATGTTTGCGTTGTATCCTTTGAGAATGATCAGCCAAGAAGGCTTTTTCAATTACAATCTGCATAGTAAATACACTTGGAAGATATTGTGATGAAATTTGGGGAAATAATGTTTGAAGAATCCCCCAAAAAATCTCAATCCTCCGTGTTGCCAGAGATAAAAATTTTCTTTACTCAGCAATCTCTGTTGGGTTTTGCAGCTCCTGGATCTTAGTAGAATAGCTTGTTCAATATAGAGTTCATTCTATAGCTCACAATAGAGTTCATTCTATAGCTCACTATAGAGTTCATTCTATAGCTCACTATGGCTGTTACTGTCCTCCTTCTCCAAGGTGGTGATCAGAGACAACTCATAAAAGCTGCTTACATTGATGGCAGATCCACACTGGGAGTACAGGCATAGGGATTGCTGCTTCTGCACCTGAATCAATCCACAATCTGCCCATAATTCCTGTCACAGAGAACTTCAATCAGCATTTCCCTTGGGAGTGTAACTCTCTGTTTCAGCAAATGTCATCAGGTAAAAGATAACCTTTTCTGTTCTTCACGTACTGAATCACTGTTGCTGGATTGATGCTTAGGCTATAGAGTCTCTGATTCACCCAATGGCAATGCAGTATCTAAGATACTGATCTGGAATACCTTCAATGTGATTTACAACTTTGAAAACATCTGATATTTAGCAATGGTTTCTAGGAGGACATAGACAGATGTTTCCTCAGTATGCTCATTTGTATGACCATTGATTCTGACAATGCGTAAAACATTTCTTGTTTAAAGCTTCCTTGTTTAAAATTGATCTTAAACTGTTTGAGTACTTTAAGTATGCTGGAACCGTGATGCTGCAATGACCTAGTATTCGAGGTGTTACTTCTTGTTATATGGTTCTGGAGTGTTCCTTCCATTTGATATATGAAGCCTGTACTTGAGATCTGCTGTTGATATGTCATTTGCTTTCTAATGGTAATTTCTATATGGCATCCAGATATATGCAGAGAGCAGAGATGGTAGGAACTGCAGATGCTGGAGAATCTGAGATAACAAGGTGTAGAGCTGGATGAACACAGCAGGCCAAGCAGCATCAGAGGAGCAGGAAGGCTGATGTTTCGGGCCGAGAGGGAATAGCTTGAGATAATATGTCAATTTGTATAACAACTCATTTAACTTCACAAGGATGACATTATCTTAATGCCTTTGCAAAGCATAATATTTGGAAGTCTCTTCAAAGGAAAAAAATCCAGAGAGACCATCAGCAATACTTGATCAATATTACTATATTATTGAAAGGTGCAAAGTAAAATCATTTAGCTCTGCTTTATCTAGCTTTAATTTCATACAACTCTGTACTGTTTATTTGACATGTCATAGAGTCATAGAGTCATACAGCATGGAAACAGACCCTTCGGTCCAACCAGTCCATGCCAAACCTAATCCCAAACTAAACTAGTCCCACCTGCCTGCTCCGGGCCCATATCGCTCAAACCTTTCCTATTCATATATTCATCCAAATGTCTCTTAAACGTTGTAATTGTACCCGCATCCACTACTTCATCAGGAAGTTCATTCCACACGTGAACCACCCGCTATGTAAAAAATTGATTTTTTTTGTCTTTTATGTCTTTTTTTAAATCTCTCTCCTCTCACCTTAAAAATGTTCCCCCTAGTCTTGAAATTCCTCATCTTAGGGAAAAGACAACTACCACTAACTCTATCTATACCTCTCATTATTTTATAAACTTCTATCAGGTCACCTCTCAACCTCCTACACTCCAGTGGAAAAAGTCTCAGGCTATCCAGCCTTTCCTTATAACTCAAACTTTCCATACCTGGCAATATCCCAGTAAATCTCATCTGAACCCTCTCCAGCTTGATGAAATCCTTCCTATAACTGGATGACCAGAACCGGACATAGTATTCCAGAATAGGCCTCACCAATGTACTCTGCAACCTCGACATGACATCCCAACTCCTATATTCAAAGAACATGCTTTTTAAAAGCCTGACTGGTGAAACTAGCTCAGCAGTACAGTGAAGTATACTTCAATATTGAGCTCTAACCACTGCAGTTATTGAAGACTCAGTTCTATCTATAATGTAATCTTATAGTGACCTCTTCTTAATTTAAAGACGCAAATGTATTAACACAAATTACTGCCTGTGTAGTCTATCCACTATTGGCAATTGTCCATTGTGAAAGACTAAAACATTCAACTGGTTTGGCAGCTTACAATCCATGAATTTATTTGCTTGGCCATAAACTAAAACACCTGTCAGTGTATTTCTTGATGAGCAATCTAGATGGGTTTTTAATGCTGATTTTAATGTTTCTCTTCTGAAAACTGCTGCTGGAGGATTTTTCCACAGTCACAGTTCACTTTTTGGGAACCCCTTCCCATTTTTCGCATACGGGCATATATACATGACCAGCCTGGAATGGCACAGGTAGGAGACAGAAGGGCTCCTACCTCACAAGCAGCAACTTTCATGAGGACAGGTTTGAAGATGGGCCATGGAACTACCAGTATCTGTTAGCAAACTATCTGAAGCAATTAAGGGCTCAGTAAAAGCCCATTTCTCAGACATCTTGTAAAATTGTTTCATTTGGTGGAGATTTCAATCACCTTCCCTGCTCGAATAAGAGTTTTTGGCAATCCATATATGTTTTCTGAATCATTCTGGTGCAAATGGTTAGGTTGGTGAATTCTATGTAAGCCCTTTGGGGTGTGACTGTGGCATTTTCTCTGCTCTCTTGGAAGGAGAGATCCTTTCTCTTTACACAAGTGTCCGCCCTGCCCAGCCCTCCTAGCTCTGGTATCCTCGCATTGATGTGGAAGAGTTGCAAAAGTCAAACGTGTTCTTGTTTTATTCAGAGTATGGAAATATCATAAGAACATGAGCTGCTCATCGTTTGTGGGTAACAGACATGTGATGGGTGTCTCATATATAATAACCTCACTACTAACATGTGCGGGATATCCTGGAAGGTTCCTATGTGTTGCCCAGTTTAAAAGTAGTTGACATTGTTTTTCTCCCCTGAAATGGTCTGTAGTTAGCTGTGCCTAAGGCATTGCTCATTTGCGGATTTCACATCTTTGAATCTTCACATGGACTTGTTGGGGGCTGAGTCAAACTTGCATTATGGTAACTTGCATTATTGAACATTACAGTCTGTATACAAGTGATGGAGAGAAGAGACGAACAGAGAAATAAAACAAAGAACTACGAATGCTGGAGATCTGAAATGTAAACAGAAACTGATGAAGAGTCACTGGACTTGAAACGTTAACTCTGCTTTCTCCCTGCAGTTGCTGCCAGACCTGCTGAGTTTCTCCAGCAATTTCTCTTAGAGACAGAGAGTGGCCTGGTCTCCATCATTCATATACTGTATTTAAAAGCAAACTCTGGGAGATCAAAGTGAAGTTCAAATTAAACATGTTGCTTTTTCTCTGAATTCTTAGGCCATTAAGAGAATGAACCTTTCAGAGTGGGTTAAAAATCAAATGTGGTAAGGACATGCAGCAAAACATTGTTTTAGCTACCTTCCACACACTTGCCAGTGCTTTGAGCAGTTCCAGTAGACTGCTGAGAGGGTTTTTTTTTTATCCTGTCTACTCTGGGATCAGTCCCACCCCTGTCTGGCTGTCTGGGTATCAGAGCAGTCCCTATGTTCATTAAAGACCTGGCTTGGGAAATATTGCAACAAGTGCAGCTTTTCCAATGAGGCAGGTTCATGATTCAGAATTGATCCTGCCTCTTGTTTTCCATCACCAACAGGAAAATCTGATCCCAAGTTTCAATGGGCTACTCAGTTAGAGGGTTCTTTATAGCTGCCTCTGAATAAAGAACAAAGTACGGCACAGGGACAGCCCCTTCGGTTCACCAAGACTGCGCTGATACATAATGCCTTTCTAAACTAAAAACCATTTGCCTCTACTCAGTCCTTACCCCTGTATTCCTTGCCTATTCATATATTTGCCAAGTATCCTCTTAAACTTTGCTATTGTATCTGCTTCTACACTTCTTCTGGCAGTGCATTCCAGGTACTTACCAGCATCTGTGTAAATAACTTGCCTCTCACATCCTCTTTAAACTTACCCCTTTTTACCTTAAACGTATGTACTCTACACCTGGGAAAAAGACTCAGATTATCCACTCTATCATGCCTCTCATAATCTTGTAAACTTCCATCAAGTCATCACTCATCATTTGATGTCCAAGTGTAAACAAACCAAGTGTCCAATCTCTCCTTATAGCTAATACCCTCCAAACCAGGAAACATCCTGGTAAACTGTTACTGTACCCTCTCCAAAGCCTCCACATCCTCTGGAAGTGTAGCAACCAGGACTGTACACAAATTCCAAATGTAGCATAAATAAAGTTCTATACAGCTGCAACATGACTTTCCATTTTTATGCTATGTGTCCCGACTGATGAAGGCAAGAATGCCTTATGTCTTCTTGACCACCTTATCCACTTGAGTTGCCACTTTCAGGGAACTGTGGACCTGTACACCTAGATCCCTCTGTATGTCGATGCTACTAAGGGTTCTGCCACTTAATCTATAAATGACTCTGTAAATGTACACTCTCATCTTGTCTTTTATTCACCATTCATATATGAATGTGTTACAGGAGAGATTGCTTAGTAGTTTTCAGGAGTAGGACTCCAGACATCTTTCCCATTTTAATCCCAAGGATGAGGATTCCAACTGCAACCTCAGAATTAGTGCCTTGACTGAAGCCAGATAATCAGCTAACTGTAAATCTAGCAATTGCTCTTTTGACCTTCAGTCTCCACAGCTCAATTGCTTTAACTAGGTGGGCCCTCAAGAGAGCTAATTAGAGAATTTAAAAAAAAAATCATATAACCCAGTTCGATTCTGCATTCTTTGTTTCCTGGTAGTTCAGTTTTTACATCTCTTGTAGTTTTACATTGACTTGACCTGTAACCTGCTCAAAGGTTGTAGTGACTGGTATGACTTTTACTTGCCTCTCTGCTTGTGTTGCACTGTCAGAGAGCAGCAGCTTAGCCTAGCTTAGCCTAGGCTTCTGAATCTTTATCATCGTCTTGAAGTCAGAACATTAGCAGCAATGATTTCTTTACTAAGGCCATAATTTTATTTCTGTAGTTCCCAAGAGCTATCCTTGCCAACATGCAGTCTTGAAAAAGCAGCAGTTTACACAGCTGAACACAGAAACCGAAAGAATCACAGAATTGTTATGGTGCAGGGGGAGGCCGTTCAGCCCATTGTGACTGCACTGGCTCTCTGAGTCTTTTGACTTATTGCCAGTTTCCTGCCTTTTTCCCAATGGATGTTGTTTCCATTCTAATAATCATCAAAAACTCTTGCCATGACTCTTTGGGGAAATGTGCTGGAAATGGAGCCCGACTATTTCCAGAGTAGTGATGAATGTGAAGATAAGAGACATGGGATAAGTACAGAGTATCCTGATTCCATTTATAAGGCAAAATTCTGCAACAGTGGTAGTAGGAGTTACTAAAAAATTACCCTTGGATGAGGTTGACTTACTCCAATGGAATAAATTGGCTCGAGTAAAGGTTATAGCTTCACCCATAATCATGGAACGTCCAAATGAGGCTGAATAGACGGAAAAGTTACAAAACAAGTGCCAGGTATTCTGCATTGTGTGTGGTGAACAGAGGAATGGCTAAACAAAATCTATCACCAGAGATTAAAGTAGTACTGCAAACAGATGTTAGAACAGCTGAAACTTTAGTTAACAGAGGGAATAACTCAAAGGAAATGTTTGGCATGTATTTACTGTTTGAAGCTCAAAAAACAGATCCAGAATTAGCAAGTTAGCAGAGGCATCTCACACTGAAGCTGAGAATGACAGACTCTACAGTGTTATTGTTAGTTAAAAACAAAGTTTTGGTGAAGAAATGAAAACACCCTCAAAGGCTTGTGGATGAGGTTAAATGGTTGCTCATCAGCTAGTGATACCACCCAGACATTATCAGGAAGTTTTGCAAGTAGCACATGAAACTTTTCCAGGACTGCATGTTGGGCAAGGATAGGTCTTGGGAACTACAGAAGTAAAAGTGTGGCTTAAATAAGGAAATCATTACTGCTAATATTCTGTAAGAATATAGAACATTCAAGAATCGATAAACAGGCTTTTTAACTGGTCAAAATTTCATAAAAACATTGTTCAGTTCTATAAAACATGACATATGTGTCATGTAGTGAGTAAACCTCAACAAACAATTAAACCAACACTTTTAATAGCCAAATTCCAGTTTTTGAAGAATTATAAAGGTGTTTGTCAATTATGTAGGACCCTTACCAAAATGAAAGTGGGACATACAGTTATGGATATGACAATCTGATTCCCAAAACTGCGTTTTATATCAATGTATTCCTTGGACAAGCTTGTGATTGTCCTCAAAACAATAGCTTCTGTTTAAAGTGAAGATTTGGATATAGATATTGAGTGTTTTTATCCTATTAATATTATTTTAGTTTTGAATAAGATACTGAATGCACAGAGGTAATAGACTTTTCTGTTGTTGAGAAATATCCTTTTTGTTGACAAAATTGCAAATGAGTTTAATACAGCCAAATTATTAATTGGAAAATTGAAGTCTTCTTTTATACTGCAGTACCTTTTATAGAGTATAAATACAGAAATTGCTGGAGAACTCAGTAGGTCTGGCAGCATCTATGGATAGAGAAACAGAGTTAAGGTTTCACATACAGTGACCCTTCTCGCGTCTTATGTATGTGTTAGCTTTACTTATTTTCCAAAGTTGCAAACAATTCCGTATACTTTCTCTCCTTTTCAAAGCAGTGTCCATTTTTCTCATTTTCAGTCCATAGTCCAAAAAAAAGTCTCTAACATTCTCATGAATACTTCAACTGGACTTGCCTCCACCACAGTTCCAGGCATTGCATTCCATCCCCTAACTATCCACTGTGTGAAAAAAGCATTTTCTCACCTCACATTTGGTTTTTTTTGCAAAATACTTTAATAAACCTGTGCCTTCTGGTCCTCAATCCTTTTACAAATGAGAATAGTTTCTGCTCTGTCCAATCTGTCATGATTTCAAAAAATTTTATGAAATCCCTTCTTAGCCTTCTCCTCTCCAAGGATAACAGTCCCAACTCTGTAGTGTATTTTCATAATTGAAGTTTCTCGTCACTAGAACACTCTTGTAAACTATTTCTGCACTCTTTCAAATGCATTCACATTTTTAAAGTGTGGCACCAGAACTGTACACAGCACTTCAGCTAGCATTACTTGTTTGCTCTTGTACTCAATGCCCCTGTTAATGAAGCCTAGGATAGCTTCTTAACAGCTTCCTTTACCTGTCCTGCCTCCTTTAATGACGTATACACATACCCACCAGGTATCTCTGCTCCTGCACACCCTTTACAATAGGACCCTTTATTATATATTGGGCAGAACTTTCTCGGGGTCTGAAATGGTGCGATTTGCAGTGAGACCCAATTCAATGTTGGGAATCGTCTTGCTTTTCACAAGCAATGTGCTGAGATTCTCACCATGCAGCAGCGAGTTATTAAGTGACAGGGATTAATATTTGTGCCCCAACTTACCTCATAAATATTCAGCCTCATATCTTATCAAACAAGCTCGATATCAGGGAAACTTGACCAGGAAACCACAGCGAGAACCTGGTGGGTTGAGCTCACCATTTGTTCTAAACGACTTCCATGTTGGAAAACAGCCACCAAGACGTTAGCGCATGGCCCCACATGCCCCATGTCTACAGACATTGACATCTGACATGTGCCAGCCTCCAAGAACCGTCACAGACACAAAGCCAGAAAGCTTATCATAACTTTCAGTGGTTTTCAGTCAAGTCAAAGAGGATAGCCTTTGCTCAGGGGACCCATGCACACAGAAAGTCAAGAAGAGCCTTCAATACAAGTCCAGGCACTGCGGTGAAGATTAGTGAGAAGCCTTTAAAAACCAGCAGAGGACAACTAAGAAAGGAATAATGAGGGAGAAGATGAAATATGAGGGAAAACTAGCTAGTGATATAAAAGAATATCGCAGGAGATTTTTAGATATATAAAGGGTAAGAGAGAGGCAATAACTAACATTGGACCGTTGGAGAATGAGGCTGGAGAAGTAGTAATGGGAACAAAGAAATGACGGAGGATCTGAACAGGTACTTTGCATCTGTTTTCACGATGGAAGACACCAGCAGAATACCAGAACTTCAAGAGAGGCAGAGACAGATGTGAGTGTAGTGGCCATCACTAAGGAAAAGGTGCTAGGGAAGCTGAAAGGTCTGAAGGCAGA
Organism: Rhincodon typus; assembly: GCF_021869965.1. NCBI lineage: Eukaryota > Metazoa > Chordata > Chondrichthyes > Orectolobiformes > Rhincodontidae > Rhincodon > Rhincodon typus. The sequence continues at coordinate 25,295,268 of NC_063349.1, read as the reverse complement.
TAAATTACCCAGACTGGATAGACTACACTCAGGATTCTGAAGGAGATAGCTGAGGAGGTTGTGGAGGCATTGGTGGTGATCATTTATGAATCACTGCAGTGATTCATAGGGAGGGCAATGGCCTATTGCTAGACTATTAATCCAGAGACCCAGATAATGTTCTGGGGACCCAGATTCGAATCCTGCCATGGCAGATGATGGAATTTCAATTCAATAAAAAAAATCTGGTATTAAGAATCTACTGATGACCATGAAATCATTGTCAATTGACAGAAAAACCAATTTGGTTCACTGATGTCCTTCAGGGAAGGAAATCCGCCATCCTTACCTGGTCTGGCCTACATGTGACTCCAGACCCACAGCAATGTGGTTGACCCTCAATTGCCCTCTGAAATGGCCTAGTAAGCCATTCAGTTGTACCAATCACTACAAAGTCTCAAAGAAATGAAACCGGACATTTCACCTGCACTGACCTAGGCACCAGAAAAGACACCAGCAGATACAGCCCTGTTGACTCTGCAAAGTCCTCCTCACTAACATCTGGGGCTAATGCCAAGACTGGGAGAGCTGTCTCACAGACGAGTCAAGCAACAGCCTGACATAGTCATACTCACAGAATCATACCTTACAGACCATGTTCCAGACACCACCATCACCATCCCTGGATATGTTCTCTCCCACCGGCAGGATAGATCCAGTAGAGGTATCAGCACAGTGGTATACAGTCAGCAGGGTGTTGCTCTAGGAGTCATCAACATTGACTGTGGACCCCATGAAGTCTCATGGCTTCAGGTTAAACATGCGCAAGGAACCCTCCTGCTGATTACCGCATACCATCCTCCCTCAGCTGATGAATCAGTACTCCTCCATGTTGAACAACACTTAGAGGAGGCACTGAGGATGACAAGGGCACAAAATGTACTCTGGGTGGGGGATTTCAGGGTCCATCACCAAGAGTGGCTCGGCAGCAGTACTAGTGATCGAGCTGGTCAGGTCCTAAAGGACATAGCTGCTAGACTGGGTTTGCAGCAGGTGATGAGGGAACAAACAATAGGGAAAAATATACTTGACCTCATCCTTACTAATCTGCCAGCTGCAGATGCATCTGTCCATGACAGTATCGGTAAGAGTGACAATTGCACAGTCCTTGTGGAGATGAAGTCCTGCCTTCACATTAAGAATAATTTCCATCATGTTGCGTGGCACTATCAGCGTGCTAAATGGGACAGCTTTCAAACAGATCCAGCAACTCAAAATTGGGCAGCCATTTTGGCACTGTCGGCTATCAACAACAACAGAACTGTACTCCAGCACAATCTGTAACCACATGGCCCGGCACATCCCCAACTCAACCATTACCATCAAGCCAGGGGATCGAACCAGGTTCAGTGGAGAGTGCAGGAGGGCATGCCAGGAGCAGCACCAGGCAAACCTGAAGATGGGGTGTCAACCTGGTGAAGCCACCAAACAGGACAACTTGCATTTCAAACAACATAAGCAGCAAGTGATAGACAGAGCTGTGAGATGTTGTGTTAAAAGTCTCTCTACCAGCCCACTCACAAGCACTCTATATTTACTAATACTGCACTCTCATTCTTTCATAACTCTTTTACTAACCACTCATCGGCACACTGTGTTTACTATACAGCATTTCATTCATTCATTCATAAAATCACGGTTTTGTAGTACATTTTACTCTTACATGATAGACTAAAACATCCTTTCCAATCCATTACTGCTTCTTTACACTATCAATCCTTATTGGCCCCATGCTGCAAGCAGTGTTTAGATCTGTTTCTATATCAAAGGCTATCACTGAATAAGTGTTAATATTGTAACCTATTCAGAACAATGCCATTCCCGCCATCGTGTCTCCATGACTCACCCGAAACTATGGAAAGATTATAATATTAATCAGCCCCTTAAGCAACCATCTCTTGGGACTTGAATAGGTTGCAGAACGTCAAACAAGTTTCTTCCATTAGCATGTACCTGTTAAGTATATATCAAATAGGACCACTATCCCCTTTAAGAAAGTTACTATCAAAACAGCACTTCTGTGAAACTGCATGAATGAATGTGTAAAATCTGTCAAAACCGGCAATATTAAATAAAATCTCACGACCCAGCTGCGGTAACCAGTTTAATATCCTCCATACTTTTATTAAGTACATGTATAATGTCTAACTTATTTAGATATTATAGGTCTAGTATTTTTACTAACTAACTAAGAAAAGATAAAAGGACAAATATCTCTTAATTATGCAAGCAGACTGGACAGACATTCATCTTTATTCATTCACAGGATGGGGGCGTTGCTGGCTAGGCAGCATTTATTGCCCATCTCTATTGCCCAGAGGGCAGTTAAGAGTCAACCACAGTGCTGTGGGTCTGGAGTCAAATGTAGGCCAGACCAGGTAGGGATGGCAGTTTCCTTCCCTAAAGGACATTAGTGAACCAGATGTTTTTTTCCTGACAATCAGCAATGGATTCACAGTCATCATTAGACTCTTAATTCCAGATATTTATTAAATTCAAATTCCACCATCTACTGTGGCAGGATTCAAACCCAGGTCCTCAGAATATCACCTGGGTCTCTGGATTAACAGTCCATCGCTAATACCACTAGGACACTGCCTTCCCATCAGGAGTAGCAACCAGCACTTAGCAAGTGCTTAAAGCATCTCCTGCTTCCCCAGGACAGATGTCACACAAAAGTTTGTGTACAATAGATTCAATTATGTAACAACATAGTGCTAGAATTTTAATGTATATAAGAATTGTGTATAAAGTGGCTACTGTAAGACTGAATAAAAACCAAAAGAACTGCGGGTGCTGTAAATCAGGAACAAAAACAAAGTTGCTGGAAAAGCTCAGCAGGTCTGGCAGCATCTGTGAAGGAGAAAACAGAGTTAACATTTCAGGTCCGGTGACTCTTCCTCAGAACTGATGGTGGCTGGGAAAACGTCAGTTTATATGCAGAGAATAGGGAGGTGGGTGGGGTAGGGAGTAAACGATAGGATAGAGCCCAAAGAGAGAGAAAGACAGTTGGACAGACAAAGGAGTTGCTAACGATCAGGCTGGGAGGGTGAGTAGTTGTTAATGAGGACTGTTAGTGACTAACAACAGGGGGTGTGTAATGGCAGGCTATGTGGTAACAAGGCCTGGTGTGTGGTGTGGGGGACTGGGACATGGGAGAGTTTAGGCCCTAAAATTATTGAACTCAATATTGAGTCCGGAGGGCTGTAGGGTCCCCAAGCGGAAAATGAGGTGTTGTTCCTCCAGCTTGCGTTGGGATTCACTGGAATACCGTAGCAAGCTGGAGACCCACGCAGACACGGGGAGAATGTGCAAACTCCACACAGATAGTCGCCCAAGGCTGGAATTGAACCGAGGTCCCTGGCACTGTCAGGCAGCAGTGCCAACCACTGAGCCACTGTGCCACCCCCTAATTCCTGAAATAGACTATATTAATAATGTTAACAGGGCATAGTTTCAAACCTTGCAGATGATACAAAACTTGGAAGGCTTGTGAACTATGAGGAACTTAAAGGGGACGTACACTTGCTTGTGGAGTTGGTGAACACATGGCAGTTGGAAGTTAGTGCAGAGATTTGTTAAGGACAAGGGCAGCCAATCCAAACTAAAGGTGCAAAAGGAGGTACAGAATCAGAGACATCTGGGACCATATGTATACAAGCTGCAGAGCAACAGCCTCCTCCATATTAAAAGACTCGATGTACAGGTTCATGCCATGGGCTGTGTTCTATGACAAGCTTCCTCTTTGCTCCAAAATATTTCCAGAAATACACAAAGGCATGTGCACAAATCATTTCATGAAGCATGTTAAGAAAGTACATATAGTTAAAAGAAAAATACATGCTCCACACTTTATACATTGAGGCAAAGAGAACAAAAGTGGAAAATATGTTGAATCTTTATAAAACTCTTGTTTGGCCTCAAGCTGTACCAATTCTGGGCACCGCATTTCAGGAAGGATGTAAAAGCATTCATTTCAGAATGAGAAACTTTGGTTGGAAGACATTTGTGATAAGCCTAGCCTCCCCAGCCCCCTTTCCTCTGTGCTGACCCCACCCTCACACACAGCCCCCCCATTAACCATTAGTGGATTAATCCCCTGGACTGACTGACCGTGGCCCACCACACCCCCTTCTCTCCCCACCCCCAGCTTTGGGTGATTTAGCTAAACATCCCCAAACGATAATAGACCAGCCCCCTGACTGATATCTGTACAGATCCCTGACTGCGTTCCTGCAACTCCCTGGACTGGTTACACTCAACCACAGGGCTGCCAATCACCAGGTCCCCCAGACTGAAGGGATTCAGACGCCCTGATTGTGACCACCCTAGCTGGATGTCTGACCATGCCTAAGTGCCTGGACAACCGCAAGCGGCTGCCCCTGAATTACTGTGCAGGGAACCCCTGATCTAAGTATATCTATTGGACTTTGAGACATGGCCACTCAGTTGATGCAATGTAGTATGTTTGGTGAATACAAGAGTGGCACATGGTACTGGTGTGAGATTTACATAGCTGTTGCTAGTTTGTCTGCATGGCTTATTTTCTCCCTTTCATTGTTTTATTGAGCATCTTTTGTTGGCTTTTAAAACTTTCCCGTCCTCAGGTTTACCACATTGTATGTTTTTCTTTCAATTTGATACTATCCTTAACTTTCTTGGTTAATCATGGTTGGTTTATCCTCTTCCTAGAACCCTCCTTCCTCACTGGGATTTATCGGTATTGTGAATCATGAACTATTTCCTTAAACATCTACCATTGCTCATCAATCATCTTTTCTGCTAAACTCCAACTCTACCCTCATTCCTTTGTAAATAACCATATTAGGTTTATCACAATTGTTTCCAGTCAAAGTTTCTCACTTTGAACTTAATATTAAATTCTACCATGTAATGGTCACTGTTTCTGAGGGGATGTTTTAGTCTGAGATCATTTGTTAAACCTGTTTCATTATACTTTACCAGATCCAAAATAGACTGATACCTGGTCGGATGCACAACATGTTGTTCTAGGAAACCGTCCCAAATATACTCTATGAGTTCTTTCACGTGGCTACCTCTACCTCTACCAGTAGCTGATCCATTGTTGATGTCTTAACAACTGTTTGTGCACTCCAAATGAGAAGCTAACAGTGCAGAAGTGCAGTGTAAGTGGATTGATCTACATTCCCTCTAATGTCTCCAGCCATTGTGTGGACCTCCAAGGTCTGTGCATGGTAATGGCCGGAGAAGCTAGAAATAAATATGTCAGCATAGAGATTGGTGCATGAAGACCCTCAGAGCAGCTGCATAGCCACACAGTTTACAAACAACATTGGATTGGAGATGTGCCTTGACGGTGTGGATAGGCTGGCACATGCTAGATGCCAGCATTTATGAATGTAGGTTGTGTGTGGTTGCTGCCCGTGGAGTGTGCCCTGAGATGTTGGTGTTGATGGAAGTGTGGAGGAACTGAAAGTTGGAACATACCTACTCTGACTTTTACATCGGGAATTCTCAGTGTCGAGTTTCTATCCAGTGAGTGGTAGAATGGGAAATTGACGTGATATTAGACAATAACTAGCATAAGAATGATCAATAATCACTGTTCACAGGTTTCTCACTGCTCACTAGTGAAAATTTCATCTTGATGTCTGAAACTTAATTGGAAAATACAACTTATTGCTCCTGATGAGAATGGCTTCACTGGACTTCTCATGCAATTCTCTCAAAACTTCTCACTGTCACCTTTGTTGTTCAGGGATGATGGTGCCCATTAACTCTATCTATAATGACATGATGATTTCTTTAGAGTGTTTTTTTGTTGCTTCTTATCTCACTATAATTCATTGTTATGAAGACCAATGGAATTAATGAAGATAGCTAACAGTGCCCAGACAGAATCTCCACAAACACCATCTGGTTGGTGGCACTATTGTTCTGCTAAAATTATGCCTGGGATCAAGTGTTTCTGATCCATATACCAAAGCTCACACTTAAAACAAAGATACAATACCAAGAGTAAATGCATTTCAACTTTCTGTAACAAACCATATCAGCAAACGGTATCATCACAATAGATTTAAAACACTATTCCTGTATGTTGTGAACAGATGTTTTGGCATGCTGTTAATATCCAAGAACTGTAACTGCTGTTAGAGGATGTATTGTAGAATCGTTATAATATTCTAATATTACCTAGTAATTTATATTATAATAAACCTTATAATATTACCTAGTGGCAATTGAAGTTTAAGTAGTTTGTGTTATCCAAATGCATTTTATTCTGACGTGTTCAGGTCGATGCTATCCCATATTACACAGTTCCCAACGAGTGGATAATGTGACACAAAACATTTTGGCTGTCACTTGTCCATTATTTGTTGATTTGTTACATAAATATCATATCCAATTGGATATCATCATTTGTTCATGTTTACTACACAGCAATGGTGAAGGGCCCAACATCATAATTTCAGTTGGATATTGAGGTCTATTCGTGAATATATGCTTTTTCCGCTAAGCTTGCAACTCAAGGCGCCTCCTCTCGATGGAGATTCCCAGATCTCAGTTCTTCCACCACAATTACTTTCTCTGTGCGAAATCTTCCAGACTGATTAGTGGCACTGCTACCTGTTTATACATCTTTGTTTTCTAGCAGTTGTTGTATTTATTCTAAGTTGTTTGTTCCTCTGTTCCCCTTGATTCCAAGTGTTGATTGATTCTACTTCCTTACTTCAGTCTGTCCGTACGGAGGAATTGAACTTCAAAGAGTAACACAGAACAACCGACACTGTTTCAAAAGATTGGAAATAAGAGCTTGAAAAGTGGAAATTGCAAAGGCGACTGCCTTGTAAGCACAAATTTGACCTTGTAAATTGAGCTCAATTTAATCCAGTTTTTCAAAGCTGAACAGATTGTGTTGCTCAAAGTTGCAGTATTCAATGATGAGCACAGCGACTGTGTGAGTACATGATAAGCAGCAAGGAAGAAATCGCAAAATATATTTTGCTCCCTGTTAAGTGGTATACATCTGAGCAGATGATGCGGGAAAGCTATTTGGTTTGACTTCTCTGTCACTTTGAAGTATGCTGAACACTATTGCTCGTATGCGTACCGAGGGCTTAGGAGATTGTTTACTATCAGGAATAGAAGTGCTGCACAGCCAAATATCTAGGCACTTGCACCACTTGTATTAAAAATATCAATGCATTGAGAAGGTAAACAAGCTCTATTTTGAGTTGAGATATCTCTATAGCATGTCTCAGAACTAAATCAACTTTCTATGGTTGAAAAATACATAGGTGATGGGCATGCAGGCAGTTGGCATTGATGGAAATGAACAAGAACAAAAGAGATCTTAATTGGTACTGTCCTGGCTGCAGATCATAACCCAGGATCACCAAAGGACATAGCAAAATTTTCAATTCCAACATGTCTTTTTAAAAGAGACTGATCCAGCCAAAATGACTGAGGGTGTAAATCCTGTGACTATCTACAGGGGAACTCTACAATGTCACATCTGCTGGTGTCAAAGAAGTTTTAAAGAGGAAAATGTGCTACAAACTGAAGTGTAACCCTCTGTGAGTATCTCATACTGTGAACGTGGTGATAAAGAAAAGATAGCATTCTGGGCAGATGACATATTTATACTTTCTTCTTTCCAGAATACACCGAGACAGGGGTTAAAAGTGAATTCAACTCTGGTCTGTGCATGTTAGCCTGATATCCTAGTGTGTGGACGAGCATGCTGTAAGAGGCATAGCTTTGAGAACAACCATTAAAACCTTTGAACTGCAGGTATAGAAAGTGAAGAGTTTCTCTCTCACTCTGAATGCTAACAGGCAAAGAAATTTCAATCACTAGCAACTAGAAATTTCAATCGTCACTACTGGTAATATTCATTGTAACAGTCACTATTATCAGGGGGGAAAGCTATCCACAAAAAAGGGTTCTATTTTAAATTGATCTTGTTGGAACTGACTGAGGAGGTGGGTGAATAAACAAGGTGAGCCAGGATATTCCTACTTATCCGGAAGTTTACAGATTTGGGTCATTCCATCAGGAAAAATACCAAATTGGGGGAACCTCATAGTTCATCCTTCAGACGGGATCTGGTCATAGCCGTACCGTTTCAAGACAGCGTATTTCATATTGTTTTTATGTGGTTCAGGAGCACCCTGCAGACCAGAAGCCGAGACAATAATAACACTTTACTTTTTCATTTCTTTTTCTAGTCATATGATTGTCTCATTATTATTTGATTATTTTTGTTCAGGATTATGAGCACTGCAGTGTATTACGTACCCAAAGGAGAACACAGCAATGCCCCATTGAAACAAAACATGCAGAACTTCAGTACCTGTCAAGTAAGCGTTTAACTGTACCAATTCTCTAACAATATAGTGACTAGCTACATTCATAAAAGGCTATGGCTTGGTGATATCAGTTCACATGGCATTAAGACCTGATGGAAGAATGCACTAGCAAAGCCCTGCTCCACTGTGTTAACACATATCGTGGATAAGCAATCGATACTAACAGCTTGCACCAACTTTGTATTCAGCTCTTGTTGGCTCAAGTTCCTGGAAGCGTCTAAGGATATATTCTTAGGTAGTGGTAAGTGGTAACCAGACCTAGAAAAATGACAGTAAGTGATGTGATTTTTGTCTCCAGCAGATTGTTTTATTTGATACTGTGGTGCTTATGCTATCTCCCCATAACCAAAAAATGGGGCATGGATAATGTGGTGTTAAAAAGTCCAACAGAATTATTACAGACACTACTTTTATGTAAAAGTATAACATTCACAGGCATACACATGTCTGGGCTGACAGAAAACTATTAGTTTACAACAAATTAGCATGTCTTAGTGGCATGTTATACTTCATGTGACTTGGGGTAGAGTGGACTATATGATAATTATATGCTCAGATCACATGCTATGATACAATGATGATATCATGAGCAGGTCTCTGAAAAGTATACTGACATAAGGTGTCTCTTAAAGGTACACTGACACATACGAAGAACATAACAGTAAAGTGGCAAGAGAAAGCCTGCAGAGAGATCCAGCAACACCAGAGAGCAGTGGGTGAAAGATTTCAAGGTCAGCATCACAATTAAATCACAAGAGAGGAAACAGTCCTGTAACTAGCACAGGCAGCATCATGGGAGAGACACACTCCAACTTTAGGTGAGCAACATATTTTGCTTTACCCCACCCAAAAACCTTCTGGAGAGCTCAAGCAGGCTGATCAAGGACAGCATGAGTGTAAGACTTTTCAAATCATTTGCTTGGAAGAGAGAGGAGGACTGTAATTCTGCCATGGCAGCAACGGGGAGGTGCAATGAAAAGGTACCAGCCACCATTTTATAAAGTCCTTGTAATGGTGTAAAGAAGTTTCTAATGCAGGAACAAGGCCTCAGTCACAATGCTGGAGGCCAAGGCTGTGTTAACAGTGGCTGTTTTAAAATGGTGTCTTGTTTTGAATTACCCGTGTTTATGAAGCACAAGACAACTACCTTTAAAGAAAGGCCTATACAAGAAATTACATTCCTTGAGGACGTCACAGACTTCATGTCTTCATTGCTTTTACAAGATATGTTACAAGTTCACTGAGATACCCTCAAGTTAATGGCAAAGCCAAACAAGGGCTACATGGCACTCTTGCACAACCTGCTCTTTACAGTGGCAGAGATGATGCCAGATTTGTTGAGTATTTACAGCAATTTCGGTTATCAATCTAGATTCTTTCATTTGGTTTCACTATTAGCTGTCTAATTGGAGCTGACCATCTATACAAATGGCTTCAGTTTCCATTCCCATCACACTTAGTGAGCTTCTGGTAAGACGGTGGCAGAATAGGATGCTCTCATCCACTCTGCCCATTCTTTTTCTTTATTTTCTCCCTCTTTCCTCCCTTCTGTGGTTTTCTTCTCCTATTCTGTCTTCTCGGGCTCTAAGCCTCAGACATCCGGCCCCAGCCCTGACTCCCATCCTCTGAAGTGGGATTGGCAGTCGGTGGCCCGGAGCAGGGACACCAATGACCCGGAGCGGGGCCTCCAGTGACCCGGAGCAGGGACACCAGTGACCCGGAGCGGGGACACCAGTGACCCGGAGTGGAGGCTCCAGTGACCCGGAGCGGGGACACCAGTGACCCGGAGCGGAGACTCCAGTGAACCGTTACGGGGACACCAGTGACCCGGAGCGGGGACACCAGTGACCCGGAGTGGGGACACCAGTGACCCGTGGTGGGGACTCCAGTGGCCTGGAGTGGGGACACCAGTGGCCCGGAGCAGGGACACCAGTGGCCTGGTGCAGAGCATGCTGGCAGCCAATGGTCAGACCACATGGAGGCCCCCTGCAATGGTCTGCTGTGGAGGGACCTTAAAGAGAGACTGTGATGTTTGTCTTTTTAACTTTGCTTCTTGTTTTTCTGATCTACGGTTATACTGTGTATAGCTGTAATGTAACATTTTTCCTCATTTCTCTATTCTGAGTAAGGCTTGTACCTAAATAAAAACTGAAAGAACTACAGATGCTGTAAATCAGAAACAAAAACAAAAACGCAAACTCTGTACCCTCCCTGGCCATTGACTCAGGCTGAATCAGACTGCTTATAATTTTGATGTCATACTCAATCCAGAACCTCCATGTCCTCTCCATCATTATCCTCCAGCCTATATCCAACTCAGTGACATTTGTCCATCTCTACTCCTACCTCAGCCATGTTGGAAACTTCAGCCATGTATTTACTTTCCCTCAATCTGTTTATCTCAATGTTCCCAAAGGAAACCATTTATTCTTTGCCCCCCCCTTAATTTCAGCTAATTCCAAAATTCTGTTGCCCAAATCCTATCCCATGTCAAACCCTGATTAGTCATCCTCTTTGTCCCTACTGACCTATGTTGGCTGCCGGCCTCCGAACTCTGCAAATTGGAAATTCTCATCCTGTGTTTAAGTTGTTCCATGGCTTCTGTAACCTCTTCTAGAATTATAACTCTTTCCTTTCAGAACTCACCATTCTCTGACTCTACATTCTAACACAATCATACGCCCCTATCCCCGCTATTGGTGGAGTTGTCTTCAGACACCCAGGAGCCAGACTTTGGAATTTCCAGTTTAAACACATCTTCATCCCTCACATATCCTCCAAGCAACAAACTCCTTTGACCAATCCCACTTAATATTTCTTTCTTTGGGGTTGGTGCCCACTTTAGCATATCTATGAAGCATTTTGCAGAGTTCCTTGATCTTAAAATGCAAATTGTTACTGTTGAAAGTTTTATTTTTTTCTTACACCATATGAAAGGACTTTTGATGGAAGCTGAATTGAAATTCTAGCTGCTCCATAAACAGTCTCCTCCATAAACAAAATGAAATTTAATCAACTGGGGATCCTCATCAGCTGAGCACAACTTCTGCAGCTGTTTACAGAAACAGTCAGTGACATTTACTTAGTTTGTTAATTCCTTTATAACAGGAAGGTGCTGTTGTGAGATATCCCAAATGAGCACTTAATATGAGAATGACACTAGCACTCTCCAGTAATTACAGCTAGATTCAAATAAATACTCTGCTCTTTGCGAATTCTGAATAGGCAGTATGTTGTGAGCAGCTGCATCTGCAATGCAGGCATGTTAGCTACTCAATTGCTAGTGTCACATGGAAGTAATTTAACAATGAAGAAAAATATAGGAGTATCAAACTAATCATTCTTATCACTCAATAAAGTTCCATCTATCCTGTGGTTAACTGTTGCCTCCGGAATCAACTGTGAAACTTCATTGCATGTTCAATATTTCTAACTCCTTCCTTTAGAAGCAAAGCACAAATTGTATTGCCTTCTGTTCCTCTTGTCCTTGACAAAGACTTTTGAATGAAAGTATTTAATGGAGAAAGAACACTTCCAAAGTATTCAATCATATATCAACTGCAGCACGTAGCACATCATGGTACCACTTCCTCCATCTGTGAAGCTGGAATTGGGTACCATGGTAAAATTCACTCTAATCTGGTATTATTTGACTAATATGCACTTCGGGTTGACTCCTGATCATTCACAGCATGCGCCAGATAAAGGGGATGATTCACCGCCACAGTTTCATGGATGCAGAACCTGACTGCCAAGGCTGCCAGCTCTCCTTAGCCTGAAATATTATCCTTTTTACTAGGTTCAGATTTAGTGCTGGTTATGTAAGATTTTATTAAGCTGCAATCATGGGTCAGCAATCAGAGCAGTAGATCTTGTATGTGTCAGAAATAATTTCCTGAATATATAAACTAGATTTAAATTGTTATCCTTTATTTAACACAGTTTGAATACTGAGCAATTTCATTCAAATGGCATACAAGGAATGCTTGAGCCTCTGTGACTGTAGAGTCTCAAATACTTCCAGCCAACTCCACAGACAACTTTGTCGGGGCAAAAAATCCATAAACCGCCCATGGTCCTGGACCATCATAAAAAATCTCATCAGAATTAATGGAAAGAAAGGTCTGATTTTGATGAGACACTAATGATATGATGTCCAGTTTCGAGCTGCAGAGTTTCAGCCTCAACTTGGGCTGAAAGTTAACTGATTATTCTTCTCTGTTGAACAAGTGTTAAAAATTTTGTCTCGCAGTTGTATGTTGTAACAGGAACATAATTCTTGCTTATAAAATTATATTATTGTTGATTGTGCTTATGATAACTTGTGCCATGCCCAGTGAAACCAACCTGGCTGTGGGATGTCACACTAGTGGTGGGGATGATGGTTTTGGCCTGTTCTTTCTTGTATGACCTAAGCTCTAGTGTTGTCCGTCAGGGGCTTGCATTTTGGATCAATTGCACTTTTGAAAAAGCCTTCTTGGGGGGGATTCTGGCAGTGAGGTTTTCCTTTCTTTGAAGAAGAATCTGAACATTGTCTTAGCATCTCATAATCCAGCAGAGATTGTGATAGCAATGTATGAAAATATACAAACCTGCATCTTGTGTCCATGGCGCATGCGCCAGTTCCACCAAGTACTGTACCGCAAAGAAAATTCATAGCATTGAGTTGAATCATCTCAGCTTAGAGATTCCTAAATAGCTTACATTGCTACTTGCTCTTTGAAAAGTTTCTCTGTGCTCACTAGTAGCCTTGAGTGCAAGATTCAGACAAGTTTTCTGTCTTTGCCCAGTAGGAAACCCGTTGACACAGGTAATGCTGAAAACAGACGAAAATTCTGCCAGGAAACCCCCAAATAGCCTTTAAAAGACTATTAAGGTTGCACTCTTTAGTATTCGACAAGGGACAAATAGAACAGAAAGCAATTGCTCTTACCTCTTTTACTTTACTCTCAAGTATTTGCATGGCTCAAAATTATTTCTACTGTGGCAATACTGAATCATTAACAGTCAAACAGTATTTCTGTCCAGAGAACAGGTGATCTTATCACTAAATCAGGGAAGATACACACAAGCTGGAACTTTCGCAGAGACAGAAAGGCTTTCCATCTGTGTGAAAATGCCAGCAGAGGCCTAAATCAGGAAGTCCCATCTCCAAAACCATTTCTGCTAATTTTGCAGATGTGGTTGAGGGGGAATTGAGGACTGGTTCTAAATTGCACATTGCTGGCACCCAGAAGCCGCTGCCCATATAACTCAGGAGCTGCTTCCACCCATGTGTGATTTTGGTGAGGTAGGTGTTGGAAAACTGACCTGGTTAGGAGCAAGCGGGAGCATTGTGGATTATTTCGACAGCGAGTGTGTTCTTTTGGAAAGTTATCGTACCCCTTTGTACAGGATCATAGGGTACCTTTGGGAGAGTAAGGTGTTGATATTATTAAATTGGAAAGGGTGCAGAAAAGATTTGCAAGGATGTTACCAAGACTGGTGGGTTTGAGTTTTAAGGAGAGGCTGGATAGGCTTGGACTTTTTTCACTGGAACATAGGAGGTTGAGGGGTTTATAAAATCATGAGGGGCATGGGTAAGCTGAATTGCAAAGAGCTTTTCCCGAGGGTAGGGAAGTTCAAAACTAGAAGGCATAATTTTAAGGTGAGAGGAGAAAGATTTAAAAGAGACTTGAGGGGCAACTTTTTCACATGGTGGGTGGTTCATATGTGGAATGAACTGTCAGAGGAAGTGGTCGAGGCAAGTATAGTTACAACATTTAAAGACATTTGGACAGGTACATGAACAGGGAATGTTCAGAGGGAACAAGGTGCAGGGCTGGATGAACACAGCAGGCCAAGCAGCATCATAGGAACAGAGAGGCTGACGTTTCGGGCCTAGACCCTTCATCAGAAAAGGGGGAGGGGAAGGGGGTTCTGAAATAAATAGGGAGAGAGTGGGAGG
>NC_063349.1:25257903-25260925 GCF_021869965.1 Rhincodon typus | reverse complement strand
TCTCCTGGCCCTGATGGAATGCATCCCAGGGTACTAAAAGAGATGGCAGGAGAAATAGCAGGTGCACTGGTGGTAATTTTCCAAAATTCGCTGGACTCGGGGGCAGTCCCAGCAGATTGGAAAACAGCAAATGTGATGCCACTGTTTAAAAAGGGAGGTAGACAAAAGGTGGGGAATTATAGACCGGTTAGCTTAACCTCTGTAGTGGAGAAGATCCTTGAGTCTATTATTAAGGAAGAAATAGCAAGGCATCTTGTTGGAAATTGTCCCGTTGGGCAGAGCAGCATGGGTTCATGAAGGGCAGGTCATGCTTGACAAATCTTCTGGAATTCTATGAAGACATTACGAGCGAGATGGACAATGGGGACCTAGTGGATGTGGTGTACCTAGATTTCCAAAAGGCCTTCGACAAGGTGCCACACAAGAGGCTACTGCGTAAGATAAGGACGTATGGCGTTATGGGTAAAGTATTAGCATGGATAGAGGACTGGATGACTAACAGGAAGCAAAGAGTGGGGATAAATGAGTGCTATTCTAGCTGGCAGTCAGTGACTAGTGGTGTGCCTCAGGGATCGGTGTTGGGACCGCAATTATTTACAATTTATATAGGTGATTTGAAGTTGGGGACCATGTGTAGAGTGTCAAAGTTTGCAGATGACACTAAGATGAGTGGCAGAGCAAAGTGTGCAGAGGATTGTGAAACTTTGCAGAGGAACATAGATACATTGAGTGAGTGGGCAAAGGTCTGGCAGAGGGAATACAATGTAAATAAATGCGAAGTCATACATTTTGGTAGGAGTAATAGTAAAAAGGATTATTACTTGAATGGTAAAAAGTTGCAGCATGCTGCTATGCAGAGGGACCTGGGTGTCCTTGTGCATGAATCACAGAAGGTAGGTCTGCAGGTACAACAAGTAATTAGGAAGGCAAATGGAATTTTGTCCTTCATTGCTAAAGGGATTGAGATTAAAAGCAGAGAGGTTATGTTGCAGCTGTAGAAGGTGCTGGTGAGGCCACACCTGGAGTACTGTGTGCAGTTTTGGTCTCCTTACTTGAGAAAGGATGTATTGGCACTGGAGGGGGTGCAAAGGAGGTTCACTAGGTTGATTCCGGAGTTGAGAGGGTTGGCTTATGTGGAGAGACTGAGTGGATTGGGATTATATTCATTGGAATTCAGAAGATTGAGGGGGGATCTTATAGAAACATATAAAATTATGAAGGGAATAGATAAGATAGAAGCAGAGAGGATGTTTCCACTGGCAGGTGAAGCTCGGACAAGAGGTCATAGCCTCAAGATTAGGGGGAGCAGATTTAGGACTGAATTGAGAAGGAACTTCTTCACCCAGAGGGTTGTTAATCTATGGAATTCCTTGCCCAGTGAAGTAGTTGATGCTACTTCAGTAAACGTTTTTAAAGATAAGGTCGATTTTTTTTGAACAATAAAGGAATTAAGGGATACGGTGAGAACGCGGGTAAGTGGATCTGAGTCCATGAAAAGATCACCCATGTTATTGAATGGCGGAGCAGGCTCAAAGGGCCGGACGGCCTGCTCCTGCTCCTAGTTCTTATGTTCTTTCCTACCTGTTCATATTTGCCTTGGGCGCAAAACCCTGGGTTCTTCCTGCCCCCTGTGCTCCCTACTCACTCACTGGGGACATATCACAACATCTCCTGTTCATGCATTAGCACTAACTGTTCTTCCATGCACTTCCATTATACTCATACTACCTTGCTCATTGCATCAAAAATTGGTCCGTAACTGAGATAAGTGAGCAACCATGAGATGTGGCTAGGTTTGATCCGTGGCTGCTGGTGTCCTGCAATGCAGGTCTGTATGCCCTAAATTGCCTGCAAATCAGAGAAGTGCAATGGTTGGCAAATATCGGATTTTGATGGCAGTGGATGAGGGCTGCATGCAGTTGGTACCCATGGATCATTCCCTGAGATGTTGTTGCATGGTGAGCAATATGGAGGTTGTGTGCAGCAGTTGAAGTCACCACATGAAGTCCATGTTGACAATTCTCAGCTTGTAGTTTGCTTGCAGTGGATGGTAGTATAGAAAGCTGCACGTTAATGAGGCAAGATGGGCAATTAATAAGGTTGTTAACAAACAGTATTCCTCCTTAATAGGCAACTCGCTGCTTCCTCGTAAGAATCTTATCTTGATGCCTGGAACTTACATATAAGATTCAGTAAGTTGTTCTTTATGTCAAGACAGGCTTCTCTGGGCTAGATTCCACCACATTTCTCACCATAATCCATTCTGTTGAGGTCCCCTTGAAGATTCTGCCCATTACACTAAACCATGAACTTACTTTACAATCTGGAATTTCTAGCCCATACCAACTGAGGGGAATCAATAGACAATGTCACTTTGTTGGTTATCTCCACCTCATCAACATTCTCTTTTTGCCTTGCTTTGCTCTTTCAAGTTGTTCCTTATCATTGCAATGCATTTCAAATTGCCATTAAATTTTAAATGTTTTAATAATTAGAATATGAGCTTAAAGATAGCAGTTAAACAGCATGCTGTTGAAGCGGGATAAATTTAAATGGAAAATAATTCAAATCCTCATGCTGACTGTGAATCACTGAACATTTTCATTTCTCATGAGGTGGAAGTTCAGGCCACGGGAGAATATATTTTTAAAGGAAGTACCCTCTTAACCCTAGGTATTATCCTCTTTGTGCTCTGCTTCAATTGTGTTTTGAATTTGCTAGTAGAGGGTCACATTATGAGAGTCAAAACGTTCTCTGCCTTGAAATGTGGATTTAATTCACCTCCAGAAATATTGTGAATGGAATACTAATTTTCCCACAGTCAATGTCATTGCAGTTAACTCAGAATTGGCCATTTCAGTTGATAATTTTTCCACAGCTTTTTCCAGTTCACTTTCAGAGGACAATGCTGCTTCAGGATTTCAGGTGCTGATCTTTTCCATCCAGAAATTTCCAATAGATTACAGAAGTATTGTTGTGTGTGTGTGTGTGTGTGTGTGTGTGTGTGTGTGTGTGTGTGTGT